>NW_019154104.1:27594959-27681599 GCF_002288905.1 Enhydra lutris kenyoni
AGATAAAGAGGGTTACTTTTTTTTTTACTTTTTTTTTAAATTTTATTTATTTGTTTGAGAGCGAGCACAAGCCAGCGGAGGAGACAGAAGGAGAAGCAGAGTCCCTGGCTCCACAGGAACTCTGGGATTATGTCCTGAGCCGAATGCTCAGACGCTTAACCCACTGAGCCACCCAGGCACCCCATTTTTTACTTTTGTTGAGGTAAATGGCACATGTACTGAGAAACACATCTAAGGGTGAAGCTTACTGCATCTTCACAAACCAAATGCACTCCTGGCTCTTACCCAGCTCAGGAACCTGGCATCACCAACCCCTGCCCAGAGCCCACTCCAGGCTCTTTACTCCCTGCCCACCCACCCACAAGGATTAGCCACCATCTGACTTCTCCCAGTCTACGTTATCTGTGCCTGTCCTTGTCCTTCTCACAGCACGTTCTCTGCTGTGTCTGGCTTCTCTCACTCAAGATCCCGTTGGTGCGCGCCAACCCCGTTATGCGTTTTTGCTGGAGGACTCCGATGAGCTAACCCACAAAGGAGCTTTTCCCTGAAGGGGCCAGCGTGCTTGGCTTCCTGGTCTGTTCACGTCCTGGCATGTCGTGAGGCTGAAACTGCACGTAAACATCAGAAGGTACAGGGACAAGTTAATGGAAGGGTTTGTATCCACACGGATCAAAAACTGGCTGTGTGATTTCAGACAAATCCCTTACCCTCTCTGTGCCTGGAATCTAACTTTCTCTCCACGATCCCTTTGCTTCTGTAATTCTGGATTTGATGTCCTGAAGGAAGGATCAGGGCACCTCTCCAGGGCCATCAGTGTTTATTCGATGCAGTCATTGCTTTGGACTTGGGAGCTTTGCTCAAACGTGTTAGTAACTTGTTAACATTGCTGTTTGACACCCTTCTGTCAAATTAATAACTCATTCTGGAGAGTTCCTTCTCCTGGACTAGTGTGACAACACTCTCACTGGTGGTTCTGCAGCTGGCACCTTTCCTTCCAGGCCCTCCTTAAGAGAATGGGCAATGATCTTTGTAAAACCAAACAGACCCAAGGCCTTGACTTGCAGAATGTTCTCCAGCAGCTCCTGTGTTCAGTGGCTAGACCCATCATCATTTAGCAGCATACTCAAAACTCTGTGAAATGTGTCCTAACCTCCATGAGGGCCTCTCATCTTGTCGTTCTCTAAACCAGCCCTCCCATCAGGTGCCCAACCACAGTTTCTGCCTCATCCTAGTGGCTGCTCCCCTAATAATCAAGAGGAAACCACCTCTCACTGTAGTAGGGTCAGTGAACAAGAGCCCCCAGGGCCAAATTCAGCTTCCTGTCTGGGTGGGCAGCCCATGAGCCAGGAATGGTTAATGGTTGAAAAAAGGGTTTTTGTTTGTTTTCTTTTTAAAGAATAAGATTTGGTGAAAATTATGTGAAATTCAAATTTCAGCGTCTATAAATAAAGTTGTCCTGGGACACAACCATGACCATTCCTTTATGTATTTTCCCCGCATGCTTTCTTGATATCCCAACAGAGTTGCCTGGTTTTAGCGGACTGGGTAGTTACCAAAGCAGAAAATACCTACCAGTTGGCTCTGATCTACATTCACAGCACTTTGTGCACAATTCTACTTTCCAAGTTGATATATAATATATGTACAAGGGTTTATATAAATTGATGAAGGTGTTTATGTGTGTGTCTGTATACAATGCATTTATTTTTATCCTGGATAGCATCCTCTATTCAACTCTGTATTCTAGCCTCTAATTCAGAGCTTGACACACAGTAGTATGTAAATAAGTGTTTGTTAAATTGCTTTCTCAGGTTTGGTCCACAGTTGAAGTCTGTGCTTTTCGGGTTTGTCTGCATTATGGTTAATGCGCCTGCCCAGACGTTGTATGCAGATCTCAGTTTTATAGATGCAGAACGTATGCTGGAAAATGGGAGGGGGTGAACCCAGTTCAGCCGGGCAAGTGTTTAAATTATTGACTATAACCAGTACTGTATTAGGAAAAACAAGTTCATGACCATAAGAGACCAAAAAGGTCTGAGCTCTCCCTTCAAGAAGTTTACTTTTCTGGGGGCAAAGAGGGGTGCTAATAGGCTTTAACGCTCATTTAGTTGAGTTTGTGTTTGTTGAGGGAAAGAATAAAAGAGAGTGCATTCTTTTCAGTAGGTGGATGTAGACATGGCACAGAATTTCAGAAGCCGAAGAGTATTTTGAGGCCAAAAGATACATTCCCCTGGCCTGGCCATTCTCAAGAAAACTCTTTAACTTCACTGACCTTGATTTTCACATGTGAAAAGTGGGCTTGAGGGTGAAATAGACCAAGCACGGCCAGTGTGGAAAGTTTAACCTTTTCAGTCCTAATCCCATAGATTTCTTTCTTTCTTTCTTTCTTTTTTTTTTACTATTTTATTTAACCTTTTGATAGTCATCTTTGTAACCAATGGCTTCAAGCATTTGGCTTGCTTTAATAAGTATGCATATATCTACTCTAAAGGCATTATTCAGAGGCTCTTCATCATAAACCCAAGATCTTAAAAAGTACTAGAACACATAAACAAAAGACTCTCCATATCTACAAGAAGATAAGGCTGTATTCCGAAGTTCATTTTTTTAATTACCAAATCACTTCAAACAGTTTCCAAACGTAATAGGAACAATATGGTGTGACTCTTGATGTTGGCTTCTACAATTAGTGTGTTATTAATTAAACTCTTGAGTAATATAATAACTTGATGGTTAAAGCTCCTCTTTGCATTTAAAGTGCATGCAAACTGTGGCTCCAATTATAAATAAACTCTACTGCTATGGGCTTAAAACAGCAAATTTAATTATTCAGAGCAAATTGTTCAATCGATGCTCTGTTCTGGAGAAATGCTTCCTGAATATTCTAGTGGGTCAACATGGAGACGTGTCTAAAGTAAACTTCCATACAAAGGCCTCCTTGTGCCTCTCTCTGCCCTCATCCTCCCCACCCTGTCTCTGCTTCTGCTTCAGATTGGGAATCTAAATGGGTTCTCCCAGCCTTCTGATTCATCACCCACCCACCCCAACCCACCACCTCATACTTTCTGGCTGCCTAAGTAAACTTCCCATGATCTGAGCAGGCCCTTCCATCGGTGAAACATCTTCAGGAATTTCTGGTAAGTTTTGGACTGATCATTAAACCCCCAGAGCTTCATTTACTGGTACCTACAAAGATACAATCCACCTCCATCCCACATCCAACTCCTTAACTTCTTGTCCCACACTCACCTTTTGCTCTATGACATTGCACCCACCAACACACCTTCAGTGAGCAAAACTGTCTTGTGCCTCCAAGCCTTTGCATATGAGTTCCATTTTTCCCAGGATGTCATTCCCTCTGTGGTGAATTACAGTTTGGTCTATGATACTCAGCTCTGCTCATGTTCACCACCAGGCAGTGCTGGGGCAGGGATGTTTCCTAAAGGTCAGTCTGTATCAGAATGCTGAATGGTCCTTAGCAGGAAGTCAGGAGGACTTCCAGGACCATCACAGAAAAGGACACAAGAAACCGAGGTGAGGCCAGTGGTAGACGTCACTTAGTGATCCCAGGAACTGAATCGCTTCCCCAAGGTAATTGTCTTTTATGCCTTCTATCTGCTTCCCCACAAAGACGGACTTTTGTGCAGAGCAAACCCTGTGATAACCACCTGAGATCCCAGTTGTCCATCTATCAAAAGACCTTAGAAGGCAAACTCTCTATACTTGTAGTAATGGCACTAACTTCAATGCACATGGGGGAAAAAAAAAAAAGTAAGGCGTCAAGGTATGGGACTTCCCTCAAGAAGACTATCAAAGAAAATTAAGAACACACAGAGATAACTTGACAAGAGACAAAGGGGTTCAGTTGCCCTAAAAATGGTGCTGGAGATATAACAAAGAAAATGCCCAGCCCTGGTTGGGGAAAATGTCAAAGGCTTCGTGGAAGAAGCAGCATGTCCTTGTGCTAAGGACATGGAGACCAGTTAGGCTGGTCAGGATCTACAGATACCATGCTCCAATCCCCATGCACTGGGTAGGACTCATAGGTAGCCCTTTCTGTGACTCTCTACCTTTTATTCATATCATAGACTTTGGGGTCTTTTCTGGTTTGTTTGAGGGGATATCTTAATACAAAGCAGTGATTTCCGAATTTCCATGCCCAGGCTAGATGACTTCCATGACTTTTGTTATATCTAATCTATCAATTATACTATTGTTTCATTACTGTTCCCTCTAATAGAATGATTTTTTAGAATTTGGATGATTATTTCGCACACACACTATGTTACATATTTTAAGGGGGTAGCAGAATCCCATGTCATCATTTAGAGATGACGCTAAAATAAAGACAAGGAGAAAAAACATCACTATGAAATTCTATCGAGATGCTGTTGCCTACCAAGGCTTGGTCTATGGCCTACTGTCAGTCTATGAAGGGGGAGGCACTAGAGGTCTGAGTCGAAAGATGTTAATACTATGCATGTATGTGGGTCCCAATCTGAGGCTTTCTCCTTGAAGCAACTGGAATAAAGTTGAAAACAACAGATTCTTTTCATGACGAGATTTGATGCGGCCTGATGCTATTGACCTGTCCTAAAGCATCTCAGGTACCATCTGTGTAGGGCTCTCTACTTGGAGAAGCATTGATAGGAAGGGAAGAGCACAGGGCCCGCATTTGGGAACCTGGTTCTTTTGCCAGGCCAGCCATGCATGTCCTTCAGCAAGTAATTGAAACACTGAACAGCAGTGTCCATGTATCTACAATGAGGATAATGATGCACATTATATTTCTTTCCGTGGAGTACTCATCCATAACATTGCAAACACCCACCATGCACCTACTATGTGATAGGCCTTTTCCTGGGCTCCGGGCTGTTTTGAAGAACAGATGAGATTTTGGATGTGGGAGCACACTAGGAATATATGAACAGCCACTATCCTTACTATGATGATAAGCTTTGAAAATACATCCATCCTTTCCTGCTAGAATTCCCAGCTGCCTCACATCATGCCTGGGAGGCTCTGTCTTGGCCGAGAAGTCTGGAAAAGCTGGGGATAGACCCTCTATAGATTCCCTGAATCCTGGCCCTGAGGTCCACCATGTGGTATTATCTTTGATATACTGGTCTATACATTAGGGCAGGTACTGTCGCTTTAAATCTGTGTCCACTGCAATTAAAATGCCAGCAGGATAAGATCAGAAGCTGGAGAGAACTGCTGAAGGGCAGTCAAAATATTTTAATAATGTAACCATGTTTCAAATTTTAATTTGGTTTTACTTTGCGTGCTTTATTATCTGAATGGGACAAATGGAAATGCAATAAACTTCAGAGGTCTGATTGGCCTGAGCCTTAAAAACCTTAATGATACTGAGGATAAGGCTTCCCGGTGCTCCGGGCTCTTTCAAAGCAGGCGGAGTGTTGGAAAGCTCTGGATTTAGGGATCCAGGGCTTAGGTCTGCCCTTACCCTTGACTGATGGGAGGGTCCTGAATAAGTCACCCCCTGCTCTCACTGCTCTCAGCCTGTTCCCTCTTCCACTGGGTGTGGACCCTGCTCCCTGACTACTCCATGTCTCACGGGCCTCAAGTGGCTCCAGTAAGTAGATCTCAGACCTGGACAGTGTTGAGTATAGACAAGCAAGCCTGGCATCCCAAGAATTCTGGAATTTTGTTTCAACCCATCTTCCAAATAGAATATCTTTCTTCTTGATTTGGCTCTTTCCAAAAAGGAAAACTTCATTGGTGCCTGCACACCCACAAGCTTACTGATGTATGTCCCAGTTGACTTGTCTTATAAAATCTTGGAATCCATCTCTGCCCTATGGCCTTTCCAAAATCTATCAACTGGAAAGGATCTCTCCTCTCTTATGCCCATTGCTAAGTCCCCTGGCATATTCACAGGATATATAGCACAATTTCCCTGTGAGAGAGTGACAAGCTGTTCACCATTTCCTCTTCTTCCTGTGAACACAGCCAGACTACGTTTCCCAGACCCCCTGTAGACATCTGTGGCCATGACTGAGTTCTAGGGGATAGGATGCAAACTGAAATGAGGTGCACCTCTTCCAGACCCACTCCAAGAACACCTTCCATATGCTGTTCCTCTTGCTTTTACCTTTTTCTGGCTTAACGCAAGTGTGTATGGTGATCTAGGAGACCGTGTTTTCAAGAAGATGAAATCATAAGATACAAGTCAAGAACATGAATCGTCCCTTGGAGTAGAGCTGCTTGCCAGTGGGAATCTCTGCCTCGGACTTGACACGAGTGAGAATTACAGGTTCATCCCGTTGGAGCCATTGTATAGCTCAGGGCATATTCATTACAGCAGCAAGCATGCCTTGTGCCTCTTAATGAAGTGAGATCCTCTGGGGCAGGGCTCCAGCTCAGAGCACGTCCCCCACTGATAGTTAAACAGGTTTTCCTACTGAAATACGGATTTGGGGAAACATCTGAGAAAAGGAAAGGTGCAAACTCTCCATTTTATTGTCATGTTGTGATAAATACCTATCTTCTACAATATCTACCAAAACCCAGATCTGAAGTCACACAGTCTGGACTGCATTTCATGATTCTAAGCATCACATGTAGTCTTGATCCCAAGATCCACGTGATAATGCAATTTCAGAGTGAGGGGGCATCTTGTCTATCACGCTTACATAATAAACACACACATATCCTAACTTTGTGGATCATTGAAATGCATTTTCTCACCTGCCTGCCTTTCTTTATTTAGTATCCTCATTAATTCAGAAAATATATTTTTAAACACCTACTATGTGCTAGGCATTATTCTGGGCTCTGGAGATACAACAGTTAAGCAGAATTTTTTTTTTCTCACAAAAGACATGCAATCTATTTCACACAATAAACAATAAATTAAATATGCATGATACCAAATGGTGGTATGTTCTCTGAAGAAAACAGAATGAGGCAGAAGCTTCACTGATAAGATGACATGGGAGCAGAGACCTAGAAGAAATGAGGCAGTGAGTCATGTGACCTTCAAGGGAAAGCATATTCTAGGCAGGGTAGCTAGCAGATGCAAAGGCCCTGTGGCACAAGCATGTTTAGGTAAGATTAGGGAGGCCAGTGTGATATGGCGGACTAGTCAGCAGGAGAGGGATACCAGGGCAGGAGATGGAGTTAAGCTAATGAGTGAGAGCATGCCACTGAATAAACTGTCTTTTACTCTAAGTAAGATGCAAAACCACTGAACAGTTTTAAGCGGAGGATTAAAATGATACCAATATGTTACAACCACTTCTCTCTGGCTCCTATGGTGAGAATAGACTAAAGTAACAGAACTTTCTGCAATAATGAGCATGCTGTATGACAGCATAGTCCAAAACAGTTGCTACCAGCCCCACTTGGCTCACTGGGGGGTTACTGATAAATGAGATGTTGCTGATATGGAGAAACTGGACGTCTAACTATACTTGAACTAAGGTGAAGGTGAATGTAGGTGCACTGAGCCACGTGGACCTAGTGGCTCTCATACTGGATAGTGCATCTCTAGATAGATGGTGGCCATGCCAGTCAGGCTGTCACAGTGTAAATGGTGGGTGGCGAGGATGTCCTATACCCAGACCTAGTGGAAGCTGGGAACATGCTGAGAAGTCATCATAGTTGGGATGATTTTGGAAGCACAGCTAACAGAATGTTCTGACAGAGAGAGGAAAAAGCAGCAAGGCTTCCTGTAGGACTGCTAGCCCAGAAGTGGGAAGAACTATAAGTTCCTGAGATGAAGAAGACTAGGGGAGGAGTTTAGGTTGGAAGCAGCTACAGCTGGGCCTCCTGGAAGCATTGTGCAGAGCTCTTGAGGAGGAAGCTGTTGACAGTTGAGGGCAGAGGCCCGTGCTGGGGAGATCTATTTGACTAGGTGGTATTGCCTTAGGAATGAAGGGATGAATTTCACCTTAGGAGAAAAGAGAAGTGTCTGGAAACAGAGTTTTGGGGTACCCCCATGTCTAAAGATCTGGGTGTGTAGCAGGATCAATACATGAGATGGATGGGGGAGGGGAAGACCCATCAGAGAGAAGGCATCAAGAAAGCAGGAGGGACCAACGGGGTCATCCTGCAAGAGGTCCCATCAGAAGGAGATATGGGCTGGTGCTGGCGTGCACAATCAGCATCACCAGTTGCCTTGGGGTAATCAAAAATTCTGAGCAGAAAGGTGGGGACGGAAGCTTTACTGGAATGTGTTCCAAGGGAGAATGGAGACAGACGACCAGAGTTTCATGGACTGCTGCAGTGAATGCGAACAGAGAAATTCACGGGGGCTTGCTTGTTGGAAAATGTGTACTGAGTCTGCTGTGTTTCGAGAGGTGGGGTTGAGAGGGCCGATTCTAGCTAGTCAAACAGGCCTTTCCTTCCTTCTTTTCCTCCCTCCCTCCCTTCCTCACCCTTCAGTGGCCGCGAAACGAAGTGGTTTCCTCCGAGAAATTCTCTGGACCACACAGGCAGATCTGGATCTCCTCTGCTTCCCCAGACATGTCATTGTCCTTGGATGTCCTTGAGCTTCACTTTCTCTGTCCCTAAACTAGACCATGAACTTCTTAGGATCAGAGCCCACCATCCTCCCTTTGGCCTGGCAAAGCGTGGGGCACACAGTAGGAGCTCATCAAACGTTTGTCAAGGAAATGGTCCTAAGAATTAATAAGATGCAATCCCTTGACCTTGAGTTGCCCAGAGTCACATGGAAGAGGAAGGGAGGCTCCTGGACAGCTATTACCGCGCCCCCCCTCGTGAGAGGGGCTCTGATGGAGGAAGGAAGAAAGTGACCCATGGGCAAGGTCCTGATAACTGAGGCAGGGAGGAAGGAAGGCCTGGGCAAGATGAGGCCTTAGCTACATCCTAGAGAAGTGTTCTGGAACTTTATGGGGGGGAGCAGAACCAGCCCTTCCCCAGAACATAGTTCTGCTCTGTGGGCCACACACAGCGCTCACCCCGTGAGCTTCTGCTCCTGACTTCTACAGCCAGCGTAGCCCCACTGGGGCCCACGCTCAGAGAAGCCCAGTGCTGGGCTTTCTGTGCTCGCCATCTTGGAATTCTTCCTTTTGAACAACCTCCCCTGACCCCCCGGTATTTATCTTGCGCTAACCTCACACTTTGTGCACCAGGGCCTGTCAGCATTTACCCTGTTCAGTAGGCCAAAGCCTCTGAATCACCCTGCATCTCTGAGCAGCGCTGAGTTGTTTCTTTTCTTTTCTATTTTTTTTTTAAACTGGTGCATCACTCATACTTTATTTTTTTTTTAATTTTTATTTATTCTTTAATTTCTTTTCAGTGTTCCAGAATTCATTGTTTATGCACCACATCCAGTGCTCCATGCCATACGTCAAGTTGTTTCTGAACACTTGCTTTCAATTTCTGAAGGTTTCTCCTCCTGGGTTAGCAGCAGGTGCGCACGAGCACAGGACTGAAGGCCACTCGTGGAGAAATACCCCCCAAAAGACGGAGAAATGAGAAAGTCAGATGTTTTAGGCCGAGGGGACAGGGCACACCATTTCACAGGCATTCAACCTACCGTCTACACATAGACAGGAGAGGGAAGAGGAGGAGGAGTCAGGGAGAGAGAGGGACAGAACCCACCCACCCCACGCCTGGTGTGGGAGGGACACTGTCGTAGGTGGACAATGGAGGCTGAGTCCGTACCTGATTCCCGGGAGAATAAGAGACACATCTTCCCTGTGATGTTCAGGAATCCAGGGCAGGGCCCTTTATAACCATAAATGCATCTCCGAGCCCGTTCACAGGCTTCTCCACACACTTAACAGCGCTCCTTACGGTCATCCCAATGGCATGTGTGTGAGACATGGATAACCCTTTGTTCCATTTGCTAGTTAAGAAACTGAGTCCCGGAAAGGTTACCAAGCTGCCCTGGGACCGGCAGTCAGTCCCTTCGAGACAAACCCTCCACGTCCAAGGGCTGCATGGGACCCCGTTTCTGTTTGTTGAGTGAATAGACCAGAAAGTAGCCTTCCATTTCCAAATGTGGAAGGTGGTTTTTTGTTTCTTGGAGGGTTTTTTTTTTTTTCCCCACCCCTCCTTTCCTTTCTGTGAGTAAGCAAACTGTCATTTTGCCAGGAGCTAGAAAGGTGAACAGTTTTGTGAACTATTTCTATAAAGAATTTATGAAGCTCGGGGCTCCGAGGACCCCGGCTGTCGGTGCTGGAGTCAGGAGGGGCTCGGGAATGCGCAGCCAGCCCCCTCTCACCCGCTCGCTGTTTACCTCGGATTTGACCCCCAGCTAGAAGCCTCATGCTTGGGAAGAGAGTAAAGAGGCTTTCTCCTTCTCTGCCTTTAATGTCGGGCTCCCTTTCAACAGGCACCTGTGTGCAGGGTTAGGCTCTCCGGCGCTGTCGTCTGAGGCCCAGGGCCAGCATTGGGGGTCTGGTCTCCAACAGGGAGTTCATTTCTGCTCAGAGGCTCCCCTTGAACCCTGGCCTTAATAGGGCAAAACGTACTCCAAGACTCGTTGCTTTAAATAAAGGCATTCAGCCAATAAATGTCACTCCTGCCACTGATGTTTCACGGGAGCCAGAGTGCCAAAGGGGACTTTAATTAAAATCTAACAATTCCCACGTCCGGAGTCGGCAGGTGGAGCCAGGCTGAGGCCAGAGGTGAGATCCCTGCTGTCGGCCCCGTGCACGAAGCGTGTGAGGTGGAGGCTGGGGCAGGAGGGCGTCCTTTGAACAGGCGCCCAGAGCGCAGATGCTGCAAGGCTGCTGGGAAAGGAGCACAGGAGGAAGGAGCCTCCTGCTTTGAAGAGCGGCTCCCTGTATCGGTGAAAGGCTCTTGTTGCTTTCAGAGCAAACTTTATACCAAGCGCTGTTCTGCCCATCAGGTACTGGATCTGCCTGCACGCGGGGACAAGGCGGCCCCGGGCTCCTGGGATCGTTCATTCACTGCTTCAGTCAACACTTCCTCAGCCGTGCCCAGGACCAGCACTGTGCCCAGAGCATCTTACCCGGGGTTACTTGGCTCTCTCAACATGGTGTTCCCCAAAGAGATTGAAGTCCTGACCCCCAGTACCTCTGAATGTGACCATCTTCGCAGAAGATCAGATTATGATGATGTCGTTAGGTTGGGTGGCAATCAGCTAGGATGGGTGTCTTTATAAAAAGGATAAATTTGGACACAGCTCCCTGCTCAGGGAGGCTGTCACATGAAGACGAAGGCAGAAATCAGGGTGACGCTTCTACAAGCCAAGGGAACACTGAAGATGGCCGGCAGCACCAGCAGCTAGGGAGAAACCTGAGCAGAGTCTCCTTCCTGGCCCCACCTACCCCCGGGTCTCAGACTTCTGGCCTCTGGATCTGCAAGACTAAATTTCTGCGGCTCTAAGCCACCCAGCGTGTGGTATCAGCTACAGCGCTCCTAGCACGCTGACCGACAACCTTGTGAAGGGCAGTGGGAGGCAGCTTTTATAAGTTGCACAACAGACATAGACAGGGAAAGCCTCAGGGATGGGGGGGCAACTTGTTCTGTGTGTGGACACTGTGGGGGTCTTACAGGGACAATGAGCTCCCCCACTCCCTTAGCACCTGAGAAGACATTTCCCACCCAGCAGGTGCACTGAGGCCACAAGTAAAGGCAAGGAGGAGAAGAACACAAGAAGAGGGGGTACGTGAGGCACCCTGTCCACCTTCAACCTGTGTCCCCAGCAGTGGGAGAGCTGGGGAACAAAAAAGTCAACAAAAATGCCCTGTTCTCAAGACACGAGAACGGAGGTGTCTTGTAGCATGTACAGTCTCAGAATCCTTTTAACCTGACCCACCCTCCAGCAAATATATTTTTCTCTTTGGTAAGCCTCTCCAAAGTCATGGTTACATTTCCTTAAAGTCACCGATTTCAAGCTGCCTTAAGCCCTATATGTGCTTTCATTTTTAAAAGACAGCATCAGCGATCGTAATGCTACCCGTGAACAAACCTCGGTCAGAGGGCAGAATCAGGAGGGAGCAGGGCACTGATTTATCTTTTCTTGTAAGTTCCATGTGACTGGAAGACAAACAGTGAAAAGACTTGTTTTTGTCGCTGCCAAACCCGGCAAATGAAGTGGAAACATACTAGCCCACCGTTTCTTGAACTCCAGGACGTGTAAGCAGTCAAGCAGCAATCCCAGGCCCGAGGCAGGTGTGGGGTCTGTGTCCTCTGCATGCTGGGCTATTTTATTACCCCAAAAACGCCTGTCCAGCCAGAGCAAGCACTTGAGGTTACACTCAGAGTTTTGCACGTTTCCTACGCACGCAGCTTGCGCACAGCTGTGGGTCTGTCTTGTTGCTAAAGCTGGAAAGCCGGGGTCGCCATCAGCTACAGGGACCGCAGTGGCTGGCATGCACTGTCAAACCAAGGGCCAGTGGGTATAGATTTTCAGGGAGTGTTTAGGACCCACCTGGGACCCCGTAAAGCTTCATCTACCCACTCTCTCCTCTTGGGATCCTGAAAGGCTGCTAGTTTCTCCTTTACTGCTCATCATAATCAGATGTTCACCTTATTTGTTATAGAAATAACTAAGAATTATCAAATACCTATTATGTGCTGGAAACTCTGTTTTAGACACGGTTATGTGTAAGAATGACCGTTCACTGGTCACATGTCCGCACACCAAGATGATATGGGTCGGGAGCCCTAGCCTTTAGGGATGTGACATTTCTCATGTAATTCTACCGATCCCATGACTTGCATCATCCCTGATTACAGATGAGGAAATTGATCTAAGGGGCTCATTAAACTGCCCAGCCTCAGAGCGGAGACCCAAAGCCGCCGCAGCCTGCCCTGTGGGCATCCTCAATACCCCTTGGTATTTTTCCTCTGGGATGCTGCTGCTTTATAGTTGGGCGATGCTGTTTAGGCCACGCTACGCCCACAGCTGGCTAATCAGATGAATTACCAAAATCTGACCCCGAGAGGAGAAGGGGCCTGGGTCATAGCCATATTCACTGCGGGGTGGGGTGTGGTGTGCAAAAGAAGGCTATAGTATTTTTGAGGATGGGAATTAGGAAACAGCAAAACGGGGTTTGCACACACCAGTCCCCTCTCTGACCCTCTACTCTTGGGGAAGTTCTAGGGAAGAGCCGTCTCGCCCACGATGACAGCTAATGCACAGTACTGGGGTTGGTTCCAGAAAGCAGCTGCTTGGACAAACTCAGTGGACACATTGCAGGAGACTTCTGTGTGTGTATCTAATTTCCATACCCTGGTGGATTTCTAGCCAGTCCGTGTTGGCAGCCCAGAAATCCAAGTTTTGCTGTGTGCTTGCTATTTAATACCTAGCCTTGTCCCCAGCTGTGTTCAGCAGACCTGCAAACATGGAGCAAAATTCCAATAATGTAGGCGAGGAAAAGCATCCACCCCGCCATGTCATGGGCATGCCTATTGCTACCTTGGAGTAAGAGTGGGAGGGCGGTGTCGGACCCCCAGTTCTGCCACATACCAGCTCTCTGACCTTGGAGAATGGCTTTATCTTCCCTGGGCTTCTGCTTCTTAACTTACCAATGGGACAGATATCACCCAAGACTCTTGTAAGGGTTACATAAGGCAGTGTGCATGAACTCCAGGCTGCTTCTCCAGCACGTGCAGCTCACCACTCCTCTTGGCTTGCTCTTTTGTCTCGCGCATGTTTCTCAGGACTCTCTTTGTGCATATAGCACAGTGCCTGATAATGACCTGTTTCCTGGGAGCCTCTGTTCCTGCTTCCTGAGATCCTCTGTTCCTGTGCTGGCCTGTGTGCAAGTGGAGGCGAGATAAATAGTCACGCATCGCACAAAGGAACGCCAGTCTGACCTGCGTCGGTGCAGACGCTGCAGTGCGAGCATCGATGCTGAGAGCTGTTGTCTGTGAAGGAGTGACCAGGAAAAGCCAAGAACAGAGGAGGAATCCCTCTGTCTGAGAAAGTCCAAGAAATTGTCTGACATTCTTACACTTCTAAAGGAAGTGATACAGGAATTGAGCCCTGGGGGAGAGTTGAATGGGCTAGTCTGAGAAATATATCAAAGGGTTCTGCCCAAGCCATGGAAGCCATGGAAGATGGAGCACTGAGGAAGGAGGAACCATCCGGAACTTGTCACGAGGAGGTGGATTTGAGTCAAGCTTTGGCCTTGTGCTGGGAGGTAAAACACTGTGTTTCTCCCTGAAGACTGAAAATCAGTGGTCATTAGAGTTCTTGAATGTCCAGATCACAGGATGTGAAGGGCCCTGAGAAGCTTGGACTTCTTTCTGGAGAATGTGTTCTTGTTCAAGGGGAAGAAAGGAAAGTAGCTTGTGCTTTCATAGATAACCTGAACTCACAGGACTACAAAAGATGAGGGCACTGACCCTATGACACATTGAGTAAAAAAATCACCTTTGTTCATGTTCATAGCATGTTCATAGCTCTCTTGGAAACCACCAGTCTACCCTTTAGAAGGGATGTGTGTGTGTGTGTGTGTGTGTGTGTGTGCTGGAATATAGCTCAGGCATCAAAAAAGGAGAGCCTACTGGGCATAAACTAAGTGAAATAATCCAGACAAAAAAAGACAAATATTACATGATCTCACTTATAGGTGGAGTTAAAAAAAAAAAAAACAGAGAAAAAGAAAAAAATGAACTCATAGAAACATACAGTAGACTGGTGATTCCCAAGGGCTGGGGGTGGTGGGGGGAGCGGGCAGATGTTGTTCATCTTGTAAACTTTCATTTGTGAGATGAATGCATTCTGGGGTCTAATATGCAGCATGGTGATTAGTGGTAATGATGCTGTATCATGTATTTGGAATATTCCAAGAGAGCAGATCTTAAGCCTTCTCACACACACATATGTAGAGTAACTATAAAAAGTGATGGGTACTTAGTTAACTCGATTGTGGTAATCATTTTACAATGTATATGTGTATCAAATCACCATAGTGTGCCCTTTAAATATATACAATTTTATTTGTCAGTTACACCTCAGTAAAGCTGGGGAGGAAAGTCAGTGGTAATCAATCATGGAAATGGCATTCTTCTGGCTGGTGATTGGTGAGGCAGGGGCATGGGACCCAATGTTGGCCAATAAACTGTGAGAGCAGAACTTGTTATTTCTGAGAAATATTTCCCCTCTTCTTAAGAGAGACACAGAGAGGAGCTACCCCTTGCTGTGGGTTGAATTGTGTCCTCCAAAAAAATGTGTTGAAGTCTTAACTCCCAGTATCTCAGAATATTGCCTTATTTGGAAATAGTGTCATTTTGCAGATGTAATTAATTACGTTCAGATGAGGTCATTGTGGAGCACGTTGAACGTCTAATCCAATATTTCTGCTGTTCTTATAAGAGAGGAGAAGAGACACAGAGAAGAGAGCAGCACGTGAAGAGACAGAGACACAGAGGAACAAGATAGCCTTGTGGTGTTGGGGGTCAGGCGGAAGCAATATCGCTACAAGCTAAAGATGCCCAGGCTTGCTGGCAAACCCCGGAGAGGAGAAGAGTCAAGGAGGGATTCTTTGTCACAGGTTTCAGAGTGGTCATAACTCCCAGCCTCCAAAACTATGAGACCATAGACCCCATAAGTGGTCTTTTGTTACAGAAGATCTAGGACACTAGCCCACCCTCACTGTTGGGTCTGTGTGTGATGCTGGCTTTGAAGCAGCCGTATTGAACTTGGAGGGAGGCTGACTGGGGACATTCTAGATATGATAAGGAAGATAAGAAGGAAACAGAAGGAACTTGCATCCTTGGTGCCTTGACGGAGAGGATCTACCTGGAGCCTCTCTGCCGTTCTGCTCCCTGGGATGTAATGTATCACCCAGTCCGTCCAAGTTGGGCTTCCTATTGTTTTCAGGTGAAAACCTCCTGATAAGAGTCAGGTTGAAGCTGCCTGGCCCAGTGAGCTGTAGCTCACACCATCAGGAGGGGCTTTCTACCCTGGCACTCTGCAAAGACAACAAAAGAAGGTTTTGAGAATTACATGCTCTCATTCTTTATGAGAGTTTTGTGTGACTTCTGAATGCACTGATACATAACGAGTTCAATGTCACTATCCATTTCCTCTCCTAAACTAACATGTGCTGCTGTGGGTTTGTGTCTGTGCTGGGCCACGACGGCTTCTCCATTGTCTTCTGGTCTGTCCTGTCCCCGTACCTTGGAGCTGTACTAAAAAAGGCACTTTTGCTTCAGCGCCTTCACTTGTACAAAGCCACGTTCTGTGCTTGACACTTGGCTAAAAAAGCTAAAAAGTCACTAATAAAGGGCATTTCTACAGGCAGACTTGCTCTCCTCCCTTGCCCTCTGCAAATGGCCAGCTCTCTGCTTGATGTATTGAGAACAAAGGTGCTGAGATGAACTCAGCGCCCATGAGGCTGCTATGGCACCATTCTCTCTGCCCCGGGAGAGCGACTTGAGGTGACAGGGTGACTGAAAGGGCAGAGTAAGCCCCCTTGAAGGGTGGGAGCATGTCTTGCTTCAAGCTATGGTGGAAAATGGATTCCCCACTCAGCAGATCCACAGCACTGCCTGGGTCACGCCAGTGACCCCGTATGCACCAGCACCCACACAGATGCCACTCACGTGGCTGTTTTGCCATTTTATGTCCCACGTCATGGGGGTACACACAACATTGTACACTGAGGGTATCAATACGTGGTGAATGTGGACATGACATGTGCCTCTTGCTAGGGAATTTACACAAGTAACAGGGAAGAAAATATTACTACAATAGAAAAAAATATGGTAGACACCATCATTACCCACAATTTATAGATGGCAAGCCTGAGGCACAGGGGGTGTAATTGCTTGGCCAAGATTGCACAGCCGGCACGTGGTTGAACCCTGGGTCCGTATTTCTCAGATACGTATTTTAGTTAAGTTGGACCAGAGCAAGCAGAGGTGATAGAAGGCCAGGAAGGGCAGCAAGCCGTTGCAGGCAAGGGGCTCAGTTCCGAGCGTGAGGAGGAGAGAAAACTGGGATTTCTATTTCTCTCCTGAGCTGAAGACTCTCTTTATTCGTAAATTAAAGTATGGAGAAAACTCGCGGGCTGCTTGAAAAAGCCCCCTATGTCAGGCCCCTCAGTGCCTGTGAACATGACCTCGTTTCTCCCCCTGTACCTGTCTCAGGTACAGAGGGGGCATGGGAGAGTCAAGCGTGTTGCTTGTTACAGGCAGGAAGGGACAATGAAAGGGCTAGAGCTCAGGCTGGCCTGATGCCTGGTGTGGTCTGTGCCTAGTCACCTAGCTACCCTCCAGGGGAGAGTTTCTCATGGCCCAGATGCTGCACACAGCTTCCTGGTCATGTCTTCTCCAGGGGCCTTGCCTGCCAAAGGACTTGGGTTCCCCTTGGGGTGCTCCTGAACCCCAAATTCTTCCAGGGCACCCATTTCCTCTGGATCCTGACTACCACGTGCCCGCCTTCCCAGGCCCCAGAGGCTGGGTATGGGCGTGGTCGGACTCAGGCATGCTCAGTATCTGGACAAGGGGTGACACACACAGTGTGGGCAAAAACACGTTCACCCAGTGTCACCACCAAGGGGCCAGGACGTCTCTGCATGGGCTGTGTGTGTCCAAGAAGAGAGTGCACAGATGGCCACCTGGAGATCGGACTGGCTCTTCCTCTCACATTTGCTTTCTGCATCTTACTGACTCAACCTCACTTGCTCTGTCCCCCAGCACTCAGGAGATCCTCGATAAAAATGTGATTTCTCTCTTTCCGTTGTTTCTTGAATTGTTCTTTGTGAATCCTGTGGAAGAGAAAACTACAGTCCGGCTTCATGGTACCCTGCCAAGAAGATGGGTAAATGGACAGACAGACACAGGGGCACATGCCTCTCTCTGTCTCTCTGTCTCTGTCTCCCTCCCTCTCTGTCTGCCATCTGGTATCCTCCAGGCATCTACCTTGGAAAAAGGAGGGAAATCTTGAGCTTGGAGATGCCACCTTTGTTACAAGACCCTTCAACCAAGCCACGTCCCAGAATGTCTCCATCCTTGGGATACTCTTCAGGGAGCAGACCTCCTGGGGCCCAGTGAAAGTGTATCCACCGGGCCTTTTATTGTTACTTTTATTTTTGTAAGGCTGAGTTCAACACTGTTGGTGGCACGGAAAGAAACCACTGCCACCAGTTGAAAAGTTAATTATGGATTGCCCCTTGAAATAAAGCATCGGTTTTATTGGAAGTGGGGGAATAAATAAAAACAGCTGTACGGGGAATGGCATGAAGCCGCGGTGACGAGCCCCATGATGTTCTACTTAGAGGAAACATTCCTTTTATTTCATTTTTTTGAAAGCCCGAGTCGGCTGTGTAAAAGTCATCATCCCTTTCATGTGGGACAAAAGAGGATTTGGAAAGGGAGTTTTCTTAAATCTGTGCATTGAAAATGCAGCTTATGGGAGGCTAAGAAAATACATTTTGCCTTTTCTTACAGTGGGCTCCTCTTAATTGTGACTTTTATAAACCCCTTCTGTAGCCATCATAACCATTCAATTAACTAACTTCATTTTTGTATGATGAAAAGAGCCTCTCTCCCTGAACATACGGCAATTATTAGAATGTCTCTAAAGTCTTTTTTGTAGTGATATGAGAGTCTTCTAGATAAAATAAGGTTTGATTTATAAAATCCTAAAATATACGTGAATGTGAGATCTATAAATAAATGCTTTATAGTAGATGCAAAATCTCATTATAAATAACAATTTTATTAGCATATGCATTGAGTAAAAGGCCTTATGATGTTAATGTTAACAAAATTAAACTCTAGCTATTTGATTCAATGAATGATTCCCCAGCTCTAAGGACCAGACACCACGCTAGGTAATGAGGCTATATACACACGTGCGTGTGTGTGTGTGAGTGTGCTTTTTCTTCAAGGGTTCACATCATCGTGGCAAACGACGTACTTTCAGCCAACTTAACAGAGCAGTGAAACTAAAGCGTGATGGCGGACTTTCTGTACACCAGTGTCTGTTCTTGGCATCTTACACGTATTACCTCGTTACCTCTATTTACATCTATTATTCTCCCCTCAAGTCTAAGAGGCGAGCACTAGTATCGTCACCTTACAGGTGAGCTCTGAGGGCGGACAGGAAAAGTGGGTGGACAGGGAGAGCAGATCCATGTTCACCCAGAGAGAACTGGTTAGCTGGGTAGACAGTGCAACACAAGAAACACACACACACACACACACACACACACACACACACATGAACTAAGGGACATTTATGTAGGTATGAGAGGCACAATGTAAAAAAGTCATTGGTTATATTTTGAAAGATTGAAAAGCACTTCACCAAAGAGGAAACTCTCAAACAGGTCGTGGCAAAGATAAGGTTGGATGGAGAAAAATATTCCAGGGAGAAGAAATGGAGACCAGATTTTGCAAAAAGATAAGCTTTGGAGTTTTTTTTGTTTTTTGTTTTTTTAAATAAAATCACCAGCATCAGGGTGCCTGGGTGGCTCAGTCAGTTAACCATCTGCCTTCAGCTCAGGTTATGATCTCAGGGTCTTGGGATGAAGCCCCACATAGGGCTCCTTGCTCAGAAGGGAGTCTGCTTCTCCCTCCACTGTGCTCTCTCTCTCTCTCTAATAAATAAAGAAAATCTTTTTTTAAAAGTTTAAAAAAATAAAATAAAATCACCAGCAACAACAAAAGAAGAGCCTAAATCACAATGAAACCTCAGTGGCAAATTCTTGTATCACCATAATGTGCGATGGGTCATAAAACGGTGGGTTTTAAAATAATTTGAACACTTGCAAAAATGTCTACAACACAAAGTTGTAGCAAATATAAAAGTTGTATTCAGTGCAATCTCTATATTATAAACAAACACAAGCACTTATAAAGACTTCTAAAGGACAAATAGTATTCTTTTTCATAATTGTGAGATTATGGGTGATTTGTATTTTTACCTCTTTATTGTTCTGGAGTCCAAGATTTTTTTTTTTTTTCATAATGGTCAAATAGTTCTTTTGTAATCCAAAAAAATCATGAAAATACAACATTAGTTAGTAAATAATTAAGAGACCTTGTGTATTTTGTCATCCTTTTCCTGGCTTTGACATGCAAGAACCTTACACCATTCAAAAAATATATAGTATGTAGCCAGAAAATAAGTTTAGGCACAAAGGGTCAGCCTAAGTCATAAAATGTGATTTCCTTAGTCCTGGATAGATTATAGTTCAGTTATCTGTAGAATGTAAATTAGTAATGTCCTATGACCCAGTAATTCCATTATTGGGTTACTCAAAAAATTACATGCATTATAACTTGAAAAGATATATACACTCCTATGTTTATTGCAGAATTACTTACAATGGCCAAGATATGGAAGCAAGCCAAGTGCCCATCAATAAACGAATGTATAAAGAAGAAGTGGTGTATATATGAGATGTAATATTACTTGTCCACAAAGGAGGATGATGGGGAGGGGCACTAGGTGGCTCAATTTGTTAAGTGTCTGCCTTTGGTTTGTGTCGTGACCCCAGAGTCCTGGGATTGAGCCCCAGATCTGGCTCCCCGCTCAGCAGGGAGCCTGCTTCTCCCTCTCTCTTTGCTTCTCTCTCTGTCTCTCATGAATGAATTAATGAATAGATAAATAAATAAATAATTTTAAAAATAAATAAAAATAAAAAAGGATGAGATATTTGCCATTTGGAAAACATGGTTGGATTTGGAGGGTATTATACTAAGTGAAATAAGTCAGACAAGGACAAAGACCATATGATGTGACTTATATGCGGAATCTGAAAAAAAATGAATAAACAAGTGCAGAATCAGACCTAAAAACACAGAGAGCAAAGTGATGGTTGTCAGAGGGAAGGTGGATGGGGTATGGGCAAAATGTCTGGCGAGTATAGGGGCTCCAGGTTATGGAATGAGTAAGTCTTGGGAATTAAAGGCACAGCATAGGGAATAGTCAATGATATTGTAGTAATGTTGCATGGTGACCGAAGGAGTTACTCTTGTGGTAAGTGTAGCATAATATACAAAGTTGTTGAATCCTCATGCTATGCACCTGAAACATCGTGTGTCAACAATACTGTTTTTTTTTTTTAATTTAAAAGAAAGAATGTAAATTAAAGCTCTCTTCTGCCTGAGTGTTTCAGTGGGTAGAAGGGACAAAAGAGAGGTGGGTATTGAGTGTGACTGTGACTGTAACCACAGGTCAGTAGAACAGAGGTCTGGAAGGGGGCAGGCAAAATGGGACATTCCATAGTTTACCATGGCTGGTAGGATATTAGGATGTGATTATGGAGCCCACAATAGGACCTGGACGAGGAGACAGGGCTTCGAGGCAGATGGATTTCCTGAATTGCTCTGGCTCTCACTTCCCACCCACCTTCCCTCCTCCCTCTCCCTTCGTTCCCCTCTCCCTTCCTCCCTCTGCCTCTTCCTCTCCCTTGCCTCTCTCCCTTCTCCTCCCCCTCCCTTTATCCCTTACCATCCTGTTCCCTCTGTCTCCCATCTCCTCCCCCCTTCCCCTTCCCTCCCTCCCCTCCCTCCCCCTGTTCTTCCTTCCTCTTCCCCCTCATTTCTTCCTTCCCATCCCCCAGAATCCTCTCCATTCCCCTCCTGCCTCCCTTTCCCCCCTATCTCTCCCATCCCCTCCCCTCCCAACCCCCCAATCATCTGAGGATGACTTTCTGAGATTTGTCCCAAATTACACAGCCAGTTAGTGGCAACCTCGCCTTTGTTTCTTCTCCTGTTTGCATTTTCTACAATCCACAGTTGGTTCCAGCAACTCCCTTCTTCGTTTGTAGCATTTATTATTCTTTCCTTGTTTTTAATGTGTTCATGTCCTAGAGTATATGTGCTCATTTGAAGCTCAGTTTCTGCACCATTTTTCAAATTGTATGGAACACCTCTTTCCCACCAATAACAAGGCATTCCTGAGTAATGAGGAGGAAAAACTTTCCTGAGTCTATTTTTCCAATTAAATAGAAGTTAGGCCATGCAAACAACTTGGACTTATCTGAGACTGATTCTTGCCAGTTTGGGGAAAACGCCACAGAGAATTGTATCCAATGCCTGGAAAGGCCAATGGATCTAAAGTTGGTGTAAAGACAAGTGTGCAGAGCACTTGGTAATTTAAAATTCAGTCTCATATTCAAAATTCACCAGGGGATTTTCTTTTTTTTGGTGTTTTACAAGTGTACAGTTTGAACCAGTGTTACAACATCTACAAGACATGAAAGGTGAACAGTAACCTGACAGAGAAGACAAGCCTTCCAGAACTTCTGTGAGAACAGATACAGAGTAACAATAACAACAAAAAGGATACTTTTTAATTGATCTGAATTCCAAGTTATACTAATCATTATAGTAACGGTTTATTTTTGGTGACCACATTAAATTTGTTGGACATCTGCAAATAACAATTAAATGATAAGGTAACACACACACACACACCCCTCTACCGTATGCCTATATTAAACATTGCAATCTTCAAAGCACTTCAGTTTTTATAAATTAATTTTTCTTCACATTGGAACATGAGAGGGTATGAAATTCATATTAGATTCATTTAACCAAAGGGAATGTGGATTATTAAAAAAAAAACAGGAAAAATAGTGAGCTTAGATTATTTGGATAATTAGCTAATTTCTAAGGCTTGCCATTTCATAGTATCCATCCATCCATCCATCTATCCATCCATTTTTCATACATTCATTTATCCATTTTTTTAAAAATTTTTGTGCCTACATATCTGTATATCTTTTCTCTCTCTAAATGAAAGCAACTCCACATATGAATATGATTTGAATATGCGTACATAAAAATATCAGTGCATTATACAAACAAGTTAGCCCTTGCCCGCATGGACTGTGATCTAATGATCCAATGGCTAGGATAATGCTAGATGAACTTGAATATAGCTATCAGCGTGCTCTTCTAGTGATACTGTCTTCTTGGAATACTGCAGACCCAGGGAAATATCCTCTACCTGATAGCTATGATCCTGGGAGGGCCTCACGGGGAATTACATGCAGGGACGGGGTCAACCACTGTGGATCGCGAGGTGAGCAACAGAGTTGACCCCGTGTGTTCTGAAGGAAAAAGCACACACACAGATCAACATCAACAGAAGTGATATGAGTCCTTTGGATTTTCCTGTTTTTGAAGCACTGTTCCAGCCATCAGTGAGCCACTTGGTCAGGACTTGTTGAAGGAAGGTCCTGTGCACAACAGTCAGGGTCTGCCTTGTCCCTGTCTTGCAGAACTGAGCTCAAAGAAGAGCAAAGGGAATGTGTTCACTTCTAATGTTCGTGCAGGGAGAGGAGGAAAACATCAGGATGGTGGATTTGGGGCACAGGCACTGAGACAGGGGTCCCACAGTCAGAGGTGGGGGGGGTACCAAAAACAACCTGGGCTTTCTCGCTGGGTCCTTGGGCCACATGGGGCCCAGTGGTGAAGCATTCTGAGGTCAGTGGAGACAGAGCAGCATTAGAATAGCCCTTTCAGGGAACCCTCCTACACTGTTGGTGGGAATGCAAGCTGGTGCAACCACTCCGGAAAACAGCATGGAGGTTCCTCAAAATGTTGAAAATAGAACTACCCTATGACTGAGCAATTGCACTGCTGGGTATTTACCCTAAAGATACAAACGTAGTGATCCGAAGGGGCACGTGCACCCGAATGTTTATAGCAGCAATGTCTACAATAGCCAAACTATGGAAAGAACCTAGATGTCCATCAACAGACGAATGGATAAAGAAGATGTGGTATATATACACATACTATGCAGCCATCAAAAGAAATGAAATCTTGCCATTTGCGATGACGTGGATGGAACTAGAGGGTATCATGCTTAGCAAAATAAGTCAATCGGAGAAAGACAACTATCATATGATCTCCCTGATACGAGGGAGAGGAGATGCAACATGGGGGGTTAAGGGGGTAGGAGAAGAGTAAATGAAACAAGATGGGATTGGGAGGGAGACAAACCATAAGTGACTCTTAATCTCACAAAACAAACTGAGGGTTGATGGGGGGAGGGGAGTGGGGGGGTGGGGTTATGGACATTGGGGAGGGTATGTGCTATGGTGAGTGCTGTGAAGTGTGTAAACCTGGCGATTCACAGACCTGTACCCCTGGGGATAAAAATATATTATATGTTTATAAAAAATTAAAAAAAAAAAAGAATAGCCTTCTCATGTTCAAAACTTGTATTCATCTAGCCCTTGGATGAGTTAGAAAGCAGATTGTGAGCAGACAGAACTGTGTGACTTCTACCATTAAAGATTCCCTGGACCGGGGGTTGGCAAACTGTGGCCTTTGGGTCAACTTGGCCCACACACTGTCTGTGTAAATAATGTTTTATTGGAACCCATTCATTTTTATCTTCTCTATGGCTGCTCTCCTACATGCTAGGGAGGCCTGTGGCCTGGCAAGTCAAACATATTTACGATCTGGCCCTTTATGGAAAAAAGTTTGATAATCCCTGCAGAGGGATAATTACCCAGGTAGGTGTCTCAGCTAGATAGACCCCTTCATGTGTCAAGTTCTGAAGGGACACTAAACCTGACTAGTCTGCCAAATAAATAAAATATTACAGACCTTCCCAGTCAAAGGCACAGAGTACAGGAAAGAAAGAAAAATAATAATAAAAGATAATCCCCGGGGACTGATCGCTTCAGCCCTGAAGCAAACTGTGTGCCTCAGAAGAGCCCTTTCTCAGATGAGCGTGAGACGGTTGGGGACAGGAACCCACCGGAGCTGACAGGAAAGTGGACTGGGATGGGAGAGACTGGGGACTCAGGAAGGGGGACACTGGAACACCCCAGCTCAGCATCCTCAGAGCAATGCTGGGAGGGAGGCCCCAGCTCTCTGAAGGCCAGCCTTCACTTGCCAGTGCTTTCTGACTCCCCAAACCCCACTTAAATCTGATGTGGGGCAGCTCCCTGTTCGAGAAGTGTTTGTGACTGAAATGTGATCAATGCATTATTAATGCCAGGAGCCACTCTTGGGCAATTTTATTCACTCTTGTGTAATCAGAAGGTTCTCACAAGAGAAAGGGAAAAGGAAAAGAGAGGACAGAGAAATGGTAGAAAGGAAGCAGGAAGGAAGAGGGAGAGAGGCCAACAGAAAGAAAAAGTGGGAAAGAAAAGAGAGGCTGGCTTTTTTTTTTTTTTCTTTTGAAGTGTTTGCCTTCACGACTTCGAAGTTCTTGCTAATTCCATCTGTCCACAACAGAGCCATCCATGGCGAGAAAAAGCATTTCCATATGTGCAAATTAGCATCAGCCTCCCTTAATCTGTGCCATGGTCCTCTGAAGTAGATGGTGAGCTTGCCTGCCAAACCCACTAATGGCATCCAAATAGAGGCATTATTGGCTTGAGCCGCTGTGGGGCTGTTCTCCCCTCCAACTCCGAACCGGCCCTTCTCGCTCTAATTTCCACTCTGTTCTAATGGTGTCACTTTGCTCAACTTCCAGTAAACATGAGGCCCCAGCCGCACCGTTCCCTTAATGAAGGCTCACTTCCCTCCAGACCTGTCGGCCTCCCTGCTGATGACAACAGGCTCCTGCGGAATAACAGGGCTGTCACCAGCCCGGCCTGCCTGTCACGGGTTCCACAGGGTGTCAGTGGGCTGACCACGCCGAGCTTGTCCCAGATCAAAGGGAGCCGGGGAGTCTGGCACCCACTGCGGCCACAGCCCTTCCCTGCTCTGTTCTGGTTCCCCATCCCAGTCTGAGCCTGATCTCGCTCCCTCTGCCCACTCCTCCTTCTTGGCACTTTATTCCTGCACTCATTTATTCAACATACATTTACTGAATTCTTATGAGGTATGAGGAAACAACAGAAGATGGGTCTGTGTCCTTTTCTTATGAAGCATTTACTCTTGTGGATTTAGCAGATGGAGAAGAGCTATCAGAAGCTTGGGGGAGCATTACAAAGTGGATGAGTAGACATCCCCCCTTCAAGGTAAGATTGTGGTTCTCTTGCCTTCATGGAGCCTGTTCCTGTACCCACCCTATCATGCCCCCTTGGGTGAGTGGTATCTCCTGTCCCAGCTCTGAGCCCCAGGAGCCCATCCCTGGCACTGTCCTCCTTGCGGGGCCCCAGTGATAATGCTTTCATGCCTGGATGCTCTCATTTCCTATATAAACTCCTTTGGGAAATGTCCACGGGTCCATCTACTATGGAGTGCGTGGGACAGGTGGAACACTTGGAAGGGACAAGCCCTTAAGATCATGATTTGGCAACATCCTCCCCCACCCACTATCAACAGATTTTCTCTCCAGCAGGTGGGAGCTCCCCACTGCTCTTGGATTTCTGTCATTGTTTTTGTTGCAAAAGTGAAGTGCCAAGCATACATCCCGGTGGAAAGTAAAACATCCTGCCTGTCTTTCTCCTTTTGTTTTTGTCCTTTATTTCAGTCTGGATATCATGGCAAGGTAAAGGTTGGTCATCTCAAATGCCCCTTGAAGAGGAAGGAGGTCTCATGTGATCAGGGAGACAGCTGAGTGCCAGACACATCCAGATCTCCTCATTCAGAAATGCTGGGCTGAACTCCAACCACCTTCCTAGCCACTCCTTCCTTCTCTTGATGCCATCTTCAGCCTCACTCAGATTGTTGGCCAATAAAGGAGGCACGATGCCATGATTTTTCTCCCTGAGAATTACAAAGGAGCATGCCTCTTCCTCTAGGCATGCTTCTGGATGTGGACTCCTGCAGGATAACCATCCCTCACCATTTGTCTGCATGGCCCCAGATTCCCTTCCATGGGACCCTGTCAAAACTGTGGAGAACTTCAGAGAACAATTTAGAGAATTCTGGAATGCATCGGCTGGAAATGGAAGGCAGGGCTCAGAGATCTCCTTTTCTTCCTTTCTGACATCTTGCTTTATGGAAAAGGAATCCTCAAGGAAATGCATGAGATGAGACAGCACTTAACCTCAATGAGGCCTTTGGGGAAAAAATCACATCCTTCTCAGTGCATCAAATTCTGCCCTCCAAGGCCCAGAAGCAGACTGGAAAGAAAGGACAGAGAATGCAGCTGTCAGAGAGCAACCCTCAGTCCCATGGATAGCTGCCGTGGAGAGGAACAGTTACATTGATTCTCTGTGGCCTGCGAGAAGTCTTGGGTTGAAGACAAAGAACCACCCCCTGACCCTCAGATCTGTCCAGATCTGAAATCAAGCACCCCAATGTAAGCATCACATTATTAGTGTTGTTATGAGAGTGGAGCTGATGGGGTCACTGCCACCCACAAAACACATTCTGGACTTGCATCCATTTCCCACGACTGACCCTGACACCATCCCCATGAGGCAGTTATATGTTCTCACCCACCTCTGACAAATGAGGAAACTGAGTCTCTTTGCAGGGTATAGCCATGGAATAAGCATTCAGGACTGACAACGAGCAAAGCCACAGGCAGGTGGGACCTACTGCCTTTGAACTCCAAATCTGTCATTGTCGTAACTCTCCACCACTGTTGGTGCTCAAGACCACAGTGGGGAGTGAGGGGGATGGTTGTCTACAGGACTCTGCCTTCGACAGGCGGCTTAAGTTGGAGCAAGTGGACATCCCCTCAGAAGGTTCAGAGCCTGGGGCTCACAGGTAAATTCATGTCCCCTGATCACACAGCTAGTTCACACATGAGCTGAAGTGAAAGACTCTCATGATTTCTAACCTGTGGCCTTTTCAAGGTTGTTCCAAGTGATTCTGCACACGGTTCTCTCTGCCGGAAGTGCTCTTCTCCTCTTCTATGTCCTACGATGCTTAATAAATGCTAATTTAATTACTACATATATTTAGGAGAAGATTCTAAACTCAAAACAACTCTCAACTTCTCAATCTCTCTTCCCAGGTGCCTCCTTATGCCTTGCAATTCTTAAGCTGACCTGTAATTTGTATTATCGTTCCTGTTTCTTGACTAAATTATGAACATTTTGAGGGAAGGACTTAAGATTTATGTGTCTTAAACAGCTCTGTCCCTGGCACAATGTAGATGCTAAGGGAAGGGAAGGGAAGGGGAGGGAAGGGAAGGGAAGGGAAGGGTAGGAAGGATGGAAAGAAGGAAGGAAGGAAGGAAGGAAGGAAGGAAGAAAGGAAGGAAGGAAGGGAGGGAGGAAGGAAGGAGGGAAGGAAAGGGAAAGAAAGGGAAGGGAGATAAAAGAAAGGTGAAGAAAAGAAAAAAAGAAAAGAAAAAGCAAAGGAAAGAAAAGAAAAGGAAGAGAAAAAGAAAAATATATACCAAGCTTATTAGGAACCTATTGCCTTAGGATATCTAAATTTTGTCTCTCCCATTGCCCACAAGACTTCACCCCTGGTCCAAGTAGGTAACCACACACCTGGTGACCTGGGCGTCTCAGATGTGAGAAGGTCTGTGGGGTTGCTAATCTTGGTTCGCCTGGTGGTGTCAGCACCAAAACCACAGCCTCTTGAGCATAGCAGACTCCATATGCTAGCCCCCTAGTCTGCTAAATCACCAGCCAGCCTAAATTTGAAACATTTCTAAAGTGTTATACAATGTTGCAATAATGTTTTTACAAAACAAAGGCTGAGTTACTGGAAGCCATTTTCGACCAATCAGCATCTTTTTGAAAAAGAAGCCCTGATGGTACCACTGGTGACACAGTGTAAAAAATATACATGTATGTATCACAGTCAAGGCTCAGCCAGGAAACATCTGCTTTGTAAGTAGGGAAGGCATAGTGAGGGGCTGTGATTGAAGGGGACCAAGAGAGGGGACACGGAATGTGAGAGGAAAATTATTTAAAGTGAGGGAATTGAAAGCATATCTGAGTTAAGTAAGGCTCCAGTCTTGGATCCTAGGGACCAACTGTATGAGACAAGATGATAGATAAGACTTAGGTGCCGGTTAGGAAAATTATTTAGTGTCTTAGTTTACAGTCGGACTTTATTCATACGGGAATCAGATGACTCAAAGCGCTTTGTGCTCTTTGGCTATGTTAACAGTGGTAGTGTCTCTGGAAAGGGAGGGGACAGCTGTGTTCTAGTCTGCAATAACCTTGGCACACTTGGCATTTTGCGCTTAATTCTGGACACTGAGCTTCACGGAGGACCTGCAGGAGAGAATCCTGAGAATCCTGACTGAGATGCAGGCAGCATGAAAAATCAGGACATCTAAAGAAAAAAATAATAATAAAGAACATAAAAGTCAACCCGGAAAGAAAGTACTGACTTTGGGGAATATGAATTACCTTCAAATAAATAAAATAGTATAATTGTATTTTCTCCAAATTTCTTTTCATGGGGATTTCGATCCAAGCTTCCACGTATTTTAAAATACTCATGTCTAAGTAGGTAATTGTATTTGACAGTTAATACTGCAGGGGTGTGCTCTCCCTCCTTGACACAGCCCTGCTTGTGAGTTCTGCATTCCCCGCAGCCTGGTGGGAACCAGGCAGGAGGGTGTGTGCAATGCTCACCCACATATATGATTTTTGAATTATTTTTACACAGGTGGGGATATCCCATGCACATGTATCCTTGAACGAATTTTTAATCCACTTTTCAACAGACAGAGCCTTCCATGGAGAGTTCCTTATCAGTGTGCTCTGTGTGTTTGTGCAAATACGTATGCATGCATGTACGCATGTATGTATTTACATATGAAGGGACGAAGTATGTGTTCAGAAGATATGTTTACATGTATACACAGAGACAATACAGGAAGAATGAAATACTCGTCTCTTCATTCTTTTAAAAAACTGTCCACTGTTCTACTGTGTGCGCATATGTGTGTAACAAAAAGTCTTTAACGAATATTTAGGCTGTTGATGGTAGTTTGATTCCACACTGAGCGTTGCCACAGCTGTCTCTACACAATCATCTTTACACACTGTTGCCATAAAATCGCTATGGCAGAGTGCTATGAACATCACCTCTGGTCCGATGGCCGTCCTCTGGGCTCCCAGCAGTGCACATGCCTTGAGCTCAGTTCCTGGTCTGCCCCCACAGTGTTTCACGAGACCGCTTGACCTCTGCCAATCGATAGATAAAAATATCTCACTATAGTTGCCATTTACATTTCTCTTACCACCCACAAGGTTTGCATATTTTCCCACACTTAAGACGTTTCCCGTGCAAAGACATTTGTATTTCCTTCATAAACGACCTGCTCTCATCTTCTGTTCACTGTCTCCTAAACTCTTTGTAATCCCTTAAATGACTAAGTGCTGAAGAAACTGACGAAGTTTCCTTGTCCCATCCTTTAGAGCATGAAATAATCCGGAAAGTGTGCAATTGTGAGAGAACACATACCTCTTCTTTTTTCTGTGGATGTGGAGCCGCTCACAGGAGGGGATCCCAGGCCTCTCCTCTCATCTCCACCCTGAATTGGGGCTGGGACTTAATCAAGCCATGGCCACTCTGGGCCTTCACTCCCCGCAAGGTGGCCACCAGCAGCAGGAGCATCACTAGACCCTCACAATGGGGCCTGAGATGCTAACAAGAGGCGTGCAGGAGAATATTTGCACACTGCATCTCTGTGCGTGCTTCTGGGTTGAAGCTTGGCCAGTTGTAGGGGGGAACAGAATGGAGCTGGCTTCGCTTATGTCCACTTCTTCTGGGCTCATCAACAGCTTCCCAGATGTTCAATCACAAAGGCCACGGATAAGGCAAGGCCTTGACTGAGGGATGCCCACTGGACAGCTATGCACACGAAGCCCCTTGTTGCAACGTGCATCTCTCAGACCTGGTGGTTCAGGGGTGGGGTGATGACTAGACCCATTTAGTATCCCTCACCCTACCCACCCCCAGCCTCATCCCAGAGTCTGACCTCTTAAAACCTGAGTCTCCTAGGAGCAGTGGTTAAAACCCGCCACCGCAAAGCCATGGGATGACTCCAGCTACTTGATTAACCCAGTCCTCACTGGGCAGAGGTGGGTTCTGAGCAGAGCAGCAAACCGTGGCCTAAGTCTGAATCTCGGTTCCAGCTCTCCCTGTTTCAGGACTTATGAATTATTAACGAGCCCTCTGTTTGTAATGCTGGGCTCTCCACTTCCTCCAAATTAAATTACCGAGGGATATATTTGATTATAAACATACTTAGTAAATGTTTTCATTGTTGCTTTCTGTAGCTTCCTTTGTACTAAAGTGTTATAATGTCAAAAAGTCAACCGCAACCATCTACAGCCTGCCGTGGAAAACCATTTAAAGCAAACTCTGGGCAAATTAAGTGATCAGAAACGAAAACCACTTTAGGACAATAGTGAATATAATTTGTCATCTCTCAAAAAAGGGGGACCCTTCTTCCAGCAGCTGAACATTTCTGGAAAGAGGACTGAAACTGACATATGAAATTGGAGTCAGGGTCCACAGTGCTTTCTCTATTTTTGTTGACCTTGAACAAGGCAAGTTCCCTCCGTGCCTCTCTTTATTCATCTGCTAAGTGGGAGTAATAAGTCGGTGTTACCTACTCCATAAAGGCTCTAAGAAAAGCAGTTAGACTAACTGTACGTGATCACCAGACCTGAGTTCTAAAGGAAACTAAAGGAAGTTGGAGAGATGCACTTGACCAAACAGTGAACAGTGACTGTGTGCTAACAGGGCCATCTGTCATGGGCTTCATGGGTTCTATGCATGAGTATCACACGGTCCCTGTCTACTAGGAGCTCCCATGCCATGGAGAGGCACACGCACTAAACAATCCTCAGGACTCGGGTGCCTGGGGGGCTCAGTGGGTTAAGCCTCTGCCTTCGGCTCACGTCATGGTCTTAGGGTCCTGGGATCGAGGCCCGTGTTGGGCTTTCTGCTCAGCAGGGATCTTGCTTCTTCCTCTCTATCTCTGCCTACTTGTGACTTATCTCTCTGTCAAATAAATGAATAAATAATTTTCAAAAAAAAAAAAAAACAATCCTCAGGATTCAGTAGGGAAGTCTAGCTGTGTACATACAAACCAACCATTCTCAGCAAAGAAGATAGTGTTACACTGATTATGCTGGGGAGGAAAGGGGCCTCTGGAACAGAAGTCCATCTCTGATTTGATAGTGAAGGGAAAGATAAGGATGCTCTTGGGTGGAGAAGGAGGGCAGCATTGTCGCAGGAAGGGAGATCAGTGTGTGCACAAACCTAAGGGTCCAGGGAGCCCTGAGTGGCAGACCTGCCGGCACAGCAGTGACATGTGAGGGTGGTGTGGAGAGAGCAGAGCTGAGCGGGATCCATTGGGACTGGCTCTGGGGGCTTCAGATGCCTCCTTGAAGTTCAGATTCTCTTGTATAGCTAATGGGAACCACTGGGATCTTTAAGTAAAATTGTCGTCACAACTCTGTCATTTAGAAGGATAACTTGATGAAAACTAGCAGCAGTGAAATGGGGAGAGAACAGGTTGGGGAGCCAGCGAGACCTGAGTTTAACTTAGCAGCTGTGTCACAGGGATGCAGGATTTACCCACTTTGTGCCACACTTTGTTCATCTGTGCTGTGGAGAAGATAACACCACCCTTCTGAGTTGTTTTGGGGATAAATGAGACCATATGGGTAAAATGTCGATTCCTGCACCTCACACAGAAAGAGGGGACTATTAGTTTTTGTCTTCCTTTCTCTGTGGAAATTCTGATCTATTGTTCCCCAGTAACAAGAAGAGGAAAACCCTAAGGACAGACAGGAATAGGGTGAGACTGCGTGAGCATGCATAAGTCACGTTTACTTTCCTGGCCTCAGTTTCCCCAAACATAAAACGAGAGGTTTGGAGCAGATTTCATTTGGAAGACTCATCTAGCTCTGATTGCGTGTCATGATAGCAAATGGGCATGTGGGAGGCAGAGCATGTTTAATAGGACCAGAGTCCGGGGGCCCTTCTAAGACCCTAGCATGACAAATGGCACTTAATACAGGCTACAAAGGCACCAGATGCAGACTTTAATGAAAAGAAAATGGTGTCTCCATATCATTACAAATTAACTCCATCTATCTGCACAGCCTGTGGTGTTGAAGTCATTGTTTGAAATTCAGTGACACTTATGGTTAACACATGGTGTTTTATTTATTTTTTTCCTCATCAAACATTTACTGAGCACCTACTAATGCCAAGAACCATCCTGATCCCTCAAATACCAGGATGAAAGAGGTTGTCTTTCAATGCAAGTTAACTACTTCCCCAACCTCATCAGAACCGCTGGAAGGCATTGGTGGTGTTCCAGCCTATGGTGGTAGGGCCAGCATAGTGTCTGTTGGATGGTAAGGCAGTCAAGACATAGTTGCTGGTCATGGGTGTAGACATGGGGCTGGACATGGGGGTGGTTGTGGGGCTGGATAGGGCTGCTGGTGGTCCTGTCATGGGTGTTGTCCTTGCTGGTGGCACTGGTGGTACAGGTGACTGTTGTTCTGCATGACTAGCAGGTGCTCATGGTTGTGGAGCTGGTTGCGCTGGTGAGGATTTCATTTCAGGCTGGAAGAATTACTTTGTTGTTCTTATTGTTGTTGATGCCAACTATTTCTAAATAACCATGGTTGTTTTTCTTTTCCACAAATGAATACGTATTTGTTGTAACACAATATAAAAGTGCCCGAGAGAAGGTGAAAATCACCCACAATCACACTACCAAGATTTTACTAGCGTGATCATAGTGTAATGCCATTAAGCTTTCGATACACACACTGTTAAGTGTGCATGTGTGTTTTATAAACAACATACTGTTTAATAACCTGTTTCTTCATTCTATCACATCATTCCATTTCCCAAACTACAAGAACATAAAGCACAGACATCATTCCTATTTAATCATTAATTTCCACGCCCAATCTTAAATACGTCCTATGATTCCACTGTTAGAAACTAATACTTGAATTCACTTGAGTATTTACTGCCTAAGGCAGAGTGGTGGGTACGAACTCTAGAAGGGAAGGATGGAGTTTCCAGTTGAAGCCCATTGAGACATGGGTGGCATTGGGGTGGGTTCCTTTATCTCTCACAGAAACTCAAGTTCTTCTTCCACAAAATGGGGGTAAAATGTCTACTTCTTAGGGCATTTCAAGACTTAAATATAATATTGTATATAAACCCAAAGCCTGCTGACCTAAACATGGGGGAAACCCAAGGAGGCTTTCCCTTTCCCCTCTTATTCCCTTTCCCACCCCTTATTGGGTCACTTTCACTTTTAGCTCACTCATTTGGAAAACTGGCTGAATCATTAGTAGAAAGAAGTTCATCTTCCAACTCAGGAGAAGAAATACCAAATGGACCTGGAAGATCTAATCTTTCCATGGTTACTACTTTCTTGTTTTGTCTCTCTCTCTGTCTCTGCCCCCCTCTACCCTGCTGCTGTCCCCTACATGGCTGTGGACACCCAAGTGCCATTTCTCTCTGCCACTAGTGATGTGAGGGCAGAGAGGGGGTGCCTCTCCCTTACTTTGGCCAGGGAAATGGGGAGATGTGCTTTTATCTTACCTTGTATGGTGAGGTGGGACTCAGAACGCATTTGTCTTTTTCTCCAGGGAAACAGTATTACAAGTGACAGCTAGATTCCCAGGATAACCCTCTACAGCCACTTTCATCCATAAAGTCCCTGAGGTACAATGTAAACAAGACTATTTTGTTCAATCTAATAAGTGCTGAAGCCAGTTTGACTTAAAAAAAAAAAAAAAAGAAGAAGAAGAAGAAGACTTTTTACTCTTTCAAGTGATTACAATGTGGTGTAACACACATCACGACAGAAAAAATGTTCATGGTAAAAGAGAAACCTGAATGTAGTGTGCCTTTATGGTGTGGAAGCTTCCAAGATGTGGTTGGATCTGATAAGAGTTCTAAGGACAGGTGTGGGGAGGGATGATTTTCATGCTCATACAAAAGCAATGAGTGTAGAAGGCATGAGCATATCCTGGGAATGAAAGCAAAGCCAAGTGAGGAAGGAAACATGAGTCTACAAAGGATGTGGAAGGAAATCAGAATGAAGGGTGCCATGAGATCAAGGAAGCCTTTGGATTCCATGCAAGATGTGTGAGTATTTTATTTTGGAAGCATGCTTCATGAAGATGGCCTATAGATCATTTCCATCTACAAATCTCTCTTAACATGCAGATACATGTCCTCCCCCAACCTTCCAAATCAATACTGTGTGAAGGTAGGAGGAAATCGCATTTCTGAGCTACCACAATTCCACGGACACCAAATTGTGTGGACTCGCCTTCTGAACAATGGTGAGCCCTCATAGCCATCATGTGGGGGAATTGCAAAGTTGGTGATTTACTGTAATTCAGTTAAAAATCATTTACACTTCAGAATAATCTTGGAAGAGTCTTCCTGGACTATACCCTGAGAACAGCCTTGGAGTTAAAATTTAAGTGGAAAAATCCTTTAATTTTCATACCAACCTACTGAGGGAAGAATTCTAATTTCCATTTTACAAATGCAGAACACTGGGTCAAGTTTACAGGGTCTGACCAAAGCTAAGCCTCCTAAGAGGAAAAGTCCATGAGCCTGTGGTCTGTGCTTCTACTGACATCACTCCTCTTGGCTAGACTGGTCTGGATGTCCAATTAAAGCCTTTTTTTTTTTTCAGTTGAGGAAATGGAGATGAGTGAACTGATTCCCGCATCCCTGTGCCACTGCACTCTGTCCCTCTACTCTCCATGGCTGTCTCTCTTGGGTTTCCACTGGACCTTCTTTGAGTAAGGGGGAGACTCTCCTCCTCCGACCCCTGTCTGCCTGCTGAATGGTAACAAGCCTGGTGACAAAGAGACACTGACCATGGTCAGTTCCTGCTCATCATCTCAGCAGGGGGAAAAAAATCCAAACCAAAAACAAACAAACAACATGGATAATGCAGTCCCTGTTGTCCTCTCTTTGACATAGTGCCTTGGGTTCTAAGGTGAGAGACTATTCTTTAACCAGATTTCTATAAATGAACTTGGTTAACTAGAAATGCAGATATGCTCATAATATGTGTCAATTAAAGATGTTTTGGTTGGCACTTGGAGCTCTGAATGCAAATCCAAAAAAAAAAAATTTAACTTAATTTAATTACAAGAAGAGAAAGTTAAAAAAGAAAAAAAAAAGACTCAAATAAAGTGACTTCTACCAAGCATCCAAATGAAGAAAAGAAGTATAATGATCATGTAGTTACATCCAACCATGAGGGGTTCTTCACCTCAGAGCCACCCAACTCTTGCTTCTGATGTGTGAGAACCCACCTTCCTGACTAGTAGGTAAATAATGCATGTTTTCAGTTTTGATAAATAAGCTCATCCAGTCCCTACAACTGATCAGACTGTTGGGGAAACATGATGCACTTTAATAAACCCACTATTTAGTCAAATACAGCAAAATCCCATTATACCATTTTTCCAGAGAGTGGGAAATGAAAGTACATTAAGCGGGAAATATCATGTGTGTGGCCACCCAACCATGTCTTGAAAAAATAAATGTTACATACAGGAAAAGATTAGAAGTGTAATGATTAAATGTGGACACCCACATGAGAGCCCGTTGGAGGAGGAGAAGGGAAGGCACTAATTCATAGCCCTCTATATGTATGTGACTGTCCTAATGATTTTATTAGTGCAGAGACATGGAAGGCTGTTGGGAGTCAGCGATAGGATGAGGCAGGGGTGCCTAGCATCTAGTTTGCCATTTCTCAAGCATTGTCACACGGGACACATCATCTGAGATCCCTGAGCCTCCTTTGACACACATGTGAAAGGGTTTAAAATACCCCCATTTCTGGAAACAGGCACCGCTGATGGTCTTCATTCCCTCCGGACCTCTGAAATCAGATTGTCTGTCATTTACCGAAAATACCTAGACGCAAACAGTGATGCATTTGAGAGTAAGCTTGCCTCATTCTTCCCTCCAGAAGCAGTTGGTATGCAAGAATTAATACCTAAATGTGCTTTGCTGTGTTTACTAGGAAGCATAAGGAAGTCACAGATCACTTTTCATTGTTGAAAGGGAAGGTATTCAAGAAATGTGGCTGCTGGAAAGATTATCTGGACACTGGTGCACAGGAGCAAACAAGGTCTGTGACCTCAGTGGCAGGCTTACGCCAGCAGCCTGTGACTAAGGATTTCTAATATGTCGACAGACTTTGGGTCTTGCACCCACATCACAGAAGAACTTGCCACTCATCAGCCTGGAGTCCACTGATGTTGCCAGGATGTACTGTGCCTTTTGTGAACTTCATCACTGACCTCTCCATAACCAGTCAGCATATCCTTCTTGCCTTCATGCTCAGAAACTTTTGGTAGGTTTAGGGTGAGACTGAGACCTGCTTTCACGCTGACACAACTCCAGGTGACCAGCCTGTGTGGGAGAAGGAGCAGCTCCCACCTCCCTGGAGCCATCAGAGGCTGCTGCTATTTGCCCAAAGAAACCATGAACAATGGAGTGGCCAAAAAGGCTCAGCACCATTCATGAATCCATGCCCTTCTGCCTGGCCAGTTCCCTTCTCTGAAACTGCTCTCTGGTCTCCTCCCTCTGTCTCAGTAAAGATCGAATGGAGCTCCTGGGTTTGGCCTTTGAGATATGTGTCCCACATGCAACATCTGTTATCCCCCCCATCATAAAGGATGCCTGTTGATATGGAGGGAGACTCATTTTAGAAGTCCGTTTTTGACATCACTAACCACTGTATACCAGGGCACTAAACCCTAACAGGGCTGCAGGCTGAGCAATTATGTTGCTAATGTGGCTTGGCTTTGGAGGGCCTGGGGGCATCTGGGGCCTAGGGGTGCCTCAGCAGTTCTCAGCCAGGGAAGACTTTGCTCCCTTGGGTACCTTCAGCAATTTCTAGAGACACTTTTTTGTTGCCGCAGCTTGGTGCATGTGTGACAGGGGCGATAACATTGGCATTTGGCAGACAGAGGTCAGAAATGCAGCTGAATGAGTATCCTGCAGGGCCCAGAATAGCCCCCCATGACCAAAAAAAAATGATCCAACCTCAAATGTTTATCTTGCCAATGTTGAGAAAAGAGGTCTAAATGGATAATTACTTTTATCCCCAAAAGCTTAAAAATTATTTTATCAAACAAAAACTTAGAATTCATACAAAAATGAAACAATGTGATTTTTTTTTTCTTGCTCTGTATCTGCTATATTCTCTATGACAGAATTTGCATACTATGATTAGATGTATTTTATGTTACAAATATGTATTTTGTCTTAAATATGTATTCTATGTTATAGATATGCATTTTATGTCATAAATATTTGTTTAATATCATCATTTGTTGTAATATAATTATATAAATGATAATAAAATGATACCATGATATAGAATGATTCAATATACAACAAAATAAGTAAGGAAGGCATCATAGGGGTAATAGAATGCACAAAGAAGTAATAGATGGTCTACTGAAAACTTCAGGGTAAGAGTACAGGTTATACCCATAGATAAGTATGAGCAATCCTTCTTGTTGGCCATGGTTGTCCAACCGCCCGTGGGAAAAACACCTGGGCTCTGTGTCAATTTCTGGACCCCACTCAGACCCACTGAATAGAATTATTGGGGCTGGAGCCCAAGATTATGCAGAAATTCTTCAGGAAATTGCAATGTTCACCAAAGTCTGAGAACCATAGTACCACCCCTTCAGGAAATAAAATGTCTTCATGTCTAGAATCCCAAATGATGCCAGACTCAGCTCTGAGCGGTGGGCAGGGAAGGTCCAATGATTGGGTGTATGGACAGCGAAGTTTAAGGTTTATCTCCCTCACCGGGGCCAGGCAGTACATTCTAAGTGTTCCGGAAGGACTGGCACTCATGCCATTATGCTCCGTTGCCACAGAGTCACTCGTCTGAAGGATAATGAGGGGCTGTTCTACATCTCACCCAAATGTGTCCGCCATCTTCTGAGAAGAAGGCACACGGTTGACTCTCTATCAGTATTTACAAACCAGAAAATGGTCATATGGATCTTAAATTGCCAATGAATCAGGCAGTCTTAACTCTCCCCACTTCTGACTGGAGAGCAAAAATCAAATCAATTACTCATAAACACTTGTGATAAGATTAATTTAATTTTTTTCTTAAACAAAGAGGGTAAATTAAAAGAATCAGCTTGCTTCTTCCCACACTGTAGTGACAAGATTAAAAATTAAATTTATACATATTTCATTTCTACATAATAAAGCCTTTTTGCAAAAAGAAAAAAAAAATACCACAGTTCATCTAATTAAATCAAAGAAAATTGCCTGCAGCGATGCTACAGTATTACAATTAAGCCACCGCCAAAACCAGCCCTCAGAATTCTTAAACACTACTCAGGGTTTAAATTCCAAATCAGCTTTTGGTGGGTGTGTAAGTATGTGTGTGTGTGAATTTTGGGGGTGACTTTGGGGAAATGTAGAGTCTTCTCCTATGTTAGTGCACAAGGGTGGGGAAAGGATTTTCAAACATCTTGGAATCACTGATACACTGACGACAAGAAGATCTAATTTGCATTAAAAAAAAAACTCAGCCTAAGGTTTAGGAAAAGTAAAAAATCAAGAGAGTTCACCCTTTTGTTTTGTTTTGTTTTTCATCTCCCAAAGAGTAAAAACATTACAAAATTGGAAGTTAGATGCTTCCAATAAAACCCTTGACACTAGTATGATTTCTCAAAGTCTAAAGATTGCTTGTATGGTGATAAAGACACAGTCAGTGTGTGGTCCCGGCCTTTTCAAGAACTGCAAAGTCCAGGTACCACTAGAAATGACACCCAGTGACACTTTGACTTCGACTCAGCCTGGGTTTGAAGAGAGCTGGCTCACGCCTCCTCACAAAGGCTTCATTATTTGGAGGCTAGACAGGTTGGTGGAGGTGACCATGGGCCCCCCAGGGGCAAAGAAGCCCGGCATATGGCCCCCACCCTCCTGCACACAATATGGTCTTCGGGAAGTTCCCAATTTGGTTTCTGATGACATCCTGGCAGGACTGAATTTTGTTCTTGGGAGTCAGGCCCTGGAATGGGGAGAGGTTCACACGTGCTGGCCTGAGTCCTGGTTTTGGTGAATCATTCATGCCTTCTTTTAGGTCAAAATGATGTTCCATGACAGGGGCTGAGCAAATGTTTACTGAATAGACATTTCTTTCAGCATCAGCTTGGCAAGCAGTGTCATGGGCCCAGAATAGCCTGTGAGGGTCACCACATTCTCGGTTCCTTCTGGCTGGTGGAGGGCAAGTGTCTGAGCTTGGGGACCGTGTGTTTACTTGGAAGCTGAGAGTTCTCTGTCAGTCACAGCAGGAACCAGCTACCAGAGGGCTTTTTAAAGTCTGTCCCCGAGCACCTTGTCATTTGATCCTGGCAATGTACCCAGGGATGTGTAAGAAGTCCACGACTGTTTATCTGAAATCCCCAAACCAGAAAACTCTGAAAGCCAGATGTTTGTCCATAAATTTGGCATAAACTAATGTGGCAGCAAACACTGAACAGAACAAACATGATATTGTTTATGATCTTCATGTCGCCCGCAGAATGAAAACAAGCATAGATTTGGCAGTAGAAATATTGATGAGTTTAATTATGGGATGCCCTCCCAGCCCCCCTGGTGGTGCACATGATATATGGGATACGTGCCTATTACCTGCATGAGGTGTGGATTGCTGTATATAACAAAGGAGCCCCAAACTCAGCAAATAAAAACGCATGCACTTATCATCCAGTCCAGGTAGGTCAAGAATCTATATGGCTTATCTGGGTGGTCCTCTGCTCGGGTGTCAGGAGGCTGTAGTCATCCATGGTCTCTCACCTGGCCACAAGATTGTCCCCAGTGGAGACCACCATCATCTTTGACTGGGACTGGATCCTCTTCCAAGGTGACCCATGTGGTGCTGGCAGGATTCAGTTCTCAAAATGCTGGACTGAGGACCTCAGCTACTTGGGGCCATTGGTCCATTCCCTCCCAGGTAGCCTGCTCCACAAAAACACTCATATATGACATACCAGAGAGAGAAATACCAGGAGGATGGGACTTAGAATCTTTTGTGACCGAATCTTAGAAGAGATCCCACCTCTCCTCTCCATATCCTCTCATTAGATGGGAGTTCTAGGTCTACCCCCCCCCCCCTCCCACCCCCCCGCCAAGGGAAAATGACTTCACAAGGGCACAAACACCAGGGGTGTGGGGGTTGGGAAGCCATGTCACGAACCGAGGGACCCACATTATCACCCCCAAGTTCTGAACAGTTAATGTTCTAGATTTCAAGACTGATGGGGGTGAGTAAACACATGAACTCAAGTCCTCCCATGCTTACCTTTTGCTCTCCTCATGTGACACACTCTAACTCCATCTTCAGAACGGTTAAAGATAACCTAGTGGAAAAGGACACACTCTGGAGTTCCCACAGGCCTCAGCCTGACTCTGCATTCCTTCACTCACAAACCGTGTGATCATGGGCGAGGTGCATAGGGTCTCTGAGCTGCGGTTTCTTCCTCTATAAAAGTAAAGATCAGGCTACTCTGTTGGCATTGTTGCCCAGAGGGTGCGTGCATGAGCATGCGTGGAGGGGTCCTGCCTGGCCCTGTGGATGGCAGGCGATTGGTGAGTGGAAACGCCTTCACCTGTGAAGCTCCCCTAACCTTTGCTCTCCCTCCCCCTGTGTCCTGCGACGGTCTTGAGTGGCAGGGAAGCATGATCACCCCATTTTAAAGATGGGGAATTGGAGGCTTAGATGAGGCTGAGAGATCAGCCAAATACCCCTGTCAGAACCACCACCTGAGGTTAATTTAGGAATCTGGTTATGAGTTTTTTTGTTTGTTTGTTTCCGTGACCAGAATATGAGCTCCATGAGAGAAGGGACCTCAGTGTATTCTTTCCTGCCCCTTCCCCAGCACCCCAACTCCTAGCTTCACAGGGTCATTGCTTTGCGAACCTTTGTTTGAGAAATCAGTGCATGAGCCCAACTTTCCTTCCCCGACCTGTTCCTCAGCTGGGACCCCATGGCTAATCTGTGGAGGACACTGAAGCCTGTGGCACTTACTCAATGGCCTCGAAGTACATTTGTATTCGTTCATTCATTCATTCATTCATTCACTCATTCATTGTTGGTTGCTAGTTCTGGGACAGTCTGATACAAGAGAATATGTGCTAAGCCTCACAAATTCAGAAACTTTTAAAACGGCTTTCAATGACCTTCAGAAGCCCATTCATGGATCCCTGGGATGTGAGCCCCAATTGCAGGGAGGCATTTGGATAGAGATTGTCCCACTTTCATATGAATTAGCCTGCACCTAACCAGCACTGCTTTTTTCTGAAACACAAACCCACAGCAGTGAAATAAGACAGAATTTGACGTTCAATTTGCCCTGTCTTCTTAGCCCCGAGGTTGGCTTTTAGGACCGAACCCTGTGGTTACCACTCCTTCCCTCCCTCCAACTCCAGCCCTGGGAGAACACAGTCCAGTGTGGACAACTTCACTTCAGCAAGATCTGAAGACAGGCTCTTGTCCATAAGGGCTCCCTTCTCCGCCCCGTCCCCTGTTCTCAGGTCTTGTCACCCTCGTAAGCCTACTGCCTGCACAGTTTCCCTCAGGGATCTTTATTTGGCTCCAAACCCAGGGAAGCCATACCTGGCAGGGATTCCCAGGCAATGTGCCCTATATCATGAGATTCAGGTGTAGGAAGGAAGGGCCCTTCACTCTCAGGCCCTTTGGTCTGGGGAGTGCAGGACAGTGCTGTAGGCAGCCACCTAGCTTCCCCACCTACTAACCCTAAATGACTCAGGCATGGGTTCCAGTGCCAATTCTTCTTCTTATTAAAAATACTAAGACCTAGGGTGCCTGGGTGGCTCAGTTGGTTAAGCACCTGCCTTCGCCTCAGGTCATGGTCTCAGGGTCCTGGGGTTGAGCCGCACGTCAGGCTCCCTGCTCAGTGGGGAGCCTGCTTCTCCCTCTGCCTGCTGCTCCCCTTGCTTCTGCTCTCTCTCTTGCTCTCTCTCTCTCAGATAAATGAATAAAATCTCAAAAAAAAATACTAAGTGCTAAATTCTGAATGTTTACCATGTGGTTAGGTGCTTTTCTTCCATGACCACAATACTCCATTTTAATCATTAGTCATGGAATTTAATATTGTTGGCCTGTCCAACTTAAAGAAAATCAGTTTATGGGACTTTCCCAAAACCACAGAGGCACTACCTATCAGAACTTAAAACACTGGCATTATGATTTTAAATCTATGCCTGTGTTTAACCACATGGTAGCCTGATCTTTCTTCTTTAGATTGTCCATGATCTACTGATAGGAGCATTCTGTGAGCAGAGGTAACTATGCCATAAAACAGAAGGTCTTGTAGGAGAGGGTTAATGAAATGCTGTCAGCATTCAGAAGAGGGAAGAGTAATTTCTGTATCAAGGAAGGCTTTCTTGCAGATGTGGCATCAGCTCTATAAATCTATAACATAGCGTCTTGAACACTCAGGCTCTCCAGCACCCCAAGCCCCACCTGCTTCCTCCTCCATCAATGTGGCCCTTCTTTCTTCTCCTCCTCCCGCTGCTCAATCTCACCCACTTTTTTTGTCAAACCAAGACCTTGTATTTTCTGGGATGTTCCTCTGAAAAAAACACAAGAATTTCTACGTAGAGGTAAGTCCATGTGGTTTGAAGAATCATTAGAAATTACACCTATCCATCTGGAATTGTGTGGCTATTGTCCATGGAAGTATCTCAGGGAGTAGTAGGGTGTAGAAGGCCAGTGGGTTAGTGCCTTGGAGGACCAACCATGGATAAAGGCCTAAAAGATTTTTCTTGGCAGCAAGAAGGAAAAAAAAAAAAATCAAAGAGCCAGGCATGCCACTATGGGCATGCCATCAGTAACGGCTGGTTCCTGGAAGAGTTGAGGATAAAGCCTGGGGAAGTTGCCCTCAGCCCCATGGGTGAGGTCATGGACATCTGCTTGGATTACCATAGTACACTGCATACCACCTGCCTTGTGAAACTGTATGTGGTAAGTTACTTTGGAAATTCTTTCATTTTGTATCTGGGTGACCTCGTACATTATGATCTTTGAGATTCAGGCCAGGAGTATGTATTTTGATAAAGCTTAGTAGATGATTCTGAGACATTCTATCAGATCACAAAGTCTGTTCTGGAGTGAGAAGGTAAGTGTCATGCTTCAGTCATACCCAGGAGCATGGGTGCCTGAGTGGAGGTACCTCCGGTGCATAAACCCACATGTGATACCAGTGGATCTCGGGCTCTAGTGTGTGGAGATCAGACCTCGTTGTCTGGCATTTTTCCCCTTTGAAGCTTTCATCAGGTCATTGTTCACCTGCTCCTGGAATGGGATGATTTGTCAGTCACTGCCACAAGGAAGAATTTTCCCTCAGCGATCAGAAGTGGGAAGAAGGACCCATGCTGTTAGCAGTAGAGAGAGGATGAGAAAATGCAGCTCCAGAGACACAGACGCCTCCGGTCAAACCTGAGCCTTTCTCACAGCCTGGAGTGGAGAAACACGACTGTCCACCCAATCTCCCGCCTGAGAAGTGTCTATAGCAGCTGGCTCCTGGTGGACACAGAACTGTCTTCTCAGAATGAAAACTGATCTGTCCATTCACAAAGCAATTGGAGAAGAAGAAAAGAATCCCAGTGGCTATTTGACCCCACTATCTAGCTTAGGGAGACAGAGCAAGCAAATGTTTTTTTTTTTTTCCCCTGGGTCATGACACTAAAGTAAAACTTTCTGGCCAAACTGATAAAGCAAATCACAGCAGTGAGGTTCATACTTTGTTGTTCCAGAATGGCTAGTTGCCATCATGGTCATCGTTTTACTAATTTAATCTTCTCGTGAACATAATTATGAGGTCATTTTGCCCAACATCACCAAGTTACACATGGAGAGACTGAGTCCTGACTGAGATCCCCTACCCAGTCAGTGGCCTGTGCTGTCAGAGTCACCTGTGCTATATGGTTTCCCAAAGAAGATAATTGGTTGCAAGTCCCTGAGCAGGACGACAGTTGGTGAAACAGACCAGCCAGGACCTAGACAGGGGCTGAGGACCTTCTACCAAAACTATGCATGTCATGGAAGAAGCAAGACAAGAACAGACAAGGGACTTGAGACACAGCCTTCTGGACTTAATTTGCCACAAGAAGATGCATTCAATAGTAGGAGGTAACATACAAATTATCACGTGTTTGATAATTTTGGAAAAACCACTGTCTGTGGAACAAAGTACATCCCATACATTTTCTTCACTTGTCAGCCCGTTAGGAGCTCTTGCTCCCACTTTCTAGTTGAGTAATGAGGTTTCTAGGGGTAAAGTGACCTGCTATAGCCACTGAGCGTGTCATTTAGAGGACAAGAATTCAAACCCAGGGCTATCTGGGTGCTTGTCGCCCATTCTTTCCATGCCAGTCACATTGCTTCCTTCATGCAAACTGGCACGTGCATACTCAAAGGCCATAGGAAAGGAAGTATACCAATTTGGGAAAATTTGGAAATCAGGACCATTCTGTTTCTTCAGAAAGCAAGAATTTGCTGGAGATGAATGAGGACTAAAAACTCCAGAGAGTTTGAATGTTTCTCATATAACAATAAACCATCTGTGGTTTTGCTGTGAGAAGTGTTTATTCATTACTCAAACACTTACTGAGTAGGTACTGTATATTAGCCGCATGGCTAGACCTTAGAAAGGTCAGAGGGGAATTGTTCCAAGATTCTGCCTCCCAGGAACTCAAGACCAAGAAAATAAGACATAGAGATAATGTAATTGCTCTTAAAGGTTTCATCATACATCGCTGTTCATTGCCGTGTTGCTTGCTTCTTCTTCCTGTGGAAACTGGGTTGTCCTTACCTCATTGACTTTGGACTTGGTCAGTAGGATATGGGAGTCATAAAATATACCATTGCCAAGCCAAAACTTTCAAATGCATTCCAAATTTTTCCCATTTCTCTTCTGCATTCTGACGTGATGATGGTGACTCCCAGGTAAATATTGATCCAACTGCCTGGGATCCAGAATGAGGAAACTCTTGGAACAGAGCTTTACCTCACAGAGCTGCATTCTAGAGCAGAGTCAACCTGCATCCTACAGAGACTCTAAGTGAGAAATGAATACTGCTCTACATTGCTGAGACTTTGGGTTGTTTGTTATAGAAGGAAAGCTAACAGATGGTGAGGACACGAAAATTACACCAACCAATTCTAATACAAAGTGGAAACTGATGAGTTCTAAGGGAAATACAGTTTTTTGAGTCTATAGAAAGAAATAGATTGTTTTTGTGGATAAAAAATCAGGAAGGAAGGCCCTACGGAGATGTGAGGCAGACACAGCTGAGCAGGAATTGAACGAGGCAGTAAGTTTGAGCAGGTTCTGATGCTCGCATGACTCGGGGCTGGGGCAGGAGGTTAGGGATGGGTCCATCGGGTTAGAATAATGGATAAAAACCCATTTCTTCTTTGTTACCCTGTGAATCCTTTAGGCCTGCACTCATTTTGGCGGACTACTGTGTACGTATGGAATCTCAAGAACTTGGATCATAATGGACTCACTTCTCCCCCGAGACGTTCCTGTGGCGTGTACGATGTGATGTACATTGGACGGAGATCTGGGGGCCTCTCCCGGATTCACAAGTGAGGGGAAGCGATGAGACAAGATACAGGAAGAGCTGAGCTTATTGCTATTCTTAAGATTAAAAGGCTTTGTGATTTTGGATTATGTTCTTCTGCTGCCTGACCTCAATTCCCTCTCCCATTTACCTAGGCGATGGAGAAAGAATCTCTAAGGACGCTTTCAACTCTGGAAACTCTGAGCTGCTAAGGCTTCATTTTCATGAAAGACGCCGATGTTAGGTTTGATTTCAGCTGCCAATTAAGTGTCACATCACACACACATATAAGGTTGCTATGTTGACCCAGACAATGGAAAACATCAGCTTTGTCTATGATAAAGGTCTCCCAGTTAATTGCCAGTCTCCTCACTCCCCTGGGTCTTATTCTTTCACATTCATGTTAACCTTAAATTTCCCTCTGTCATTTCTTAAAAACCTGCGTGTGTTCTTCAGAGAGCTTCTGTTTCTCTCACTCTTTAAATCTTAACTCTTTACAAACAAATGCTGAATCCCGTATACAAGTTCTCTCCATTTCCGTCTTTCTTATTTCCCTCTCTCATTTGGACAGAACCTTCAGTTTCTCATCCTAGGACTCTTTCCGAGATGTCTAAGCTGAAAGCCTGAGTTATTCCTGTCTTTTAACCCTTATCTTTCAGAAAATTCTGTTGTGATGTGCACAGGGTGTTATACGTAACTAATGAATCATTGAACACTACATCAAAAACTAACGATGTACACTATGGTGGCTAGCTGAATATAGTAAAAAATTAAAAAGTAAAATTTAAAAATATGCAAGAAAATTCTGTTGGTGCTGTGTTAAAAATATACCCCAAATTTCAGTTCTTCTCACCAACTCCAACATGACCTCTGCACCCTCTCATCAGTAGTGACTGTGTCTAACCAGCACCCCTGCTTACCCCCGGTCCCCACTAGTGGCAAATGTGATTTGGCAGCTACGACAACGTGCTGCTCAGATCTTCTGCTGCACAGTCAGTGGATGGTGCCAGAAGCTGTTCCTCCAGATCCACCACCATATTTGTGCCAAGGTTATGCTTTTCAGAGGCTGTCCCCAGCCCATGACCAAGCACACTGGAGGAACTAATGCAGCACCACTCCTACAAGGGGTAGGACTCCACCAATTGGTGGCTTGGCTCAAAACAACCACTGGTTTGGTAAAATCTTTCTTAGAATAGTCCAAGCATTAAGGAGGGCATGCGATGTGATGGGCGCCGGGTATATATGCAACTGATAAATTATTGAACACTACATCTGAAAACTGTTGTACTATATGTTGGCTAATTGAATTTAAATTAAAAAAAAAAAAAAGAATAGTCTAACTCTCTTCATATCCAATCCTCCTTCCTTCTCCTACGCCCCCTTTTCAACAGGAATCGGATCTGCATTGAGGTCCCAAGGTTCTCCTTGCCTACATCAGCTCCACATTTCTAAATGGACTCCAGTGAGACTGATTGAAGAAATCATTCTCAGACACATCATAACTGAACAGTTGAAAATGTAGGACAAAGGAAAAATTCTGAAAGCAGCCAGAGACACATGGCACATTACCTCAAAAAGAACAATCGTGTGAATGATGGGAAGTTTCTCCTGTGAAGCCACGGAGGCCAGTAACAAGTGGGCAACATTTTCATTTTCATTTTGCTGGAAGAGAAGAGCTGCCAATCCAGGAATCCATAGTCAAGGAAAGTATCTTTCAGGAATGAAGATAAAATAAAGACATTCTCAGAGGAAAGGAAACTAAATGAATGGGTCAAAAGCTGACTGTCTTAAAAAAAAAAATGCCAAAGAAAGTTCTTCAAATGGAAGGAAAATGATTCTAGGGAAAAACTTGGAACATCGAGAATGAAGGAAGAGCAACAAAAATAGTAAAAGTTTTGGCAAATAGGTTAATATTTTCGGCTTAATATCTTTAAAATATATATGGCAAATGAATGCCCTCCCACCCCTCAGCTCATGCTGCCTGTCTAATATCAATGAATACAATCTTCTAAAAGTGATTTTATTTATTTATTTATTTGACACAGAGAGAGCACTGTTGCAAGTGGGGGGAGGGAGAGGGACAAGCAGGCTCCCTGCTGAGTGCAGAGGCTGAGGCTGGGCAGGATCTCAGCACCAGAGATCAAGACCTGAGGCAAAATCAGGAGTCCTCTGGCTTAACTGACTAAGCCACCCAGGCGCTCCAGTTTTTCTTCTATGAAAGTATTTGATTTCATAGAAACCTTCTGGGGAAAAAAATCCAGGCCAAAATTATATCAATGGCAAATTCTGCCCAACATTTAAAGAAGAAATTAAATATTCTCTACAATCTATTTCAAAAAGTAGAAGAGAAGAAACACTTCCCAACTAATTTTATGAGTCCCGTATTACCCTGCTCCCAAAAGCAGGCAAAGGAAACCATAGAACATTGTTGTTCATAAATATAGAAGCAAAAATCCTCCACAAAATTTTAGCAAATCAAATCCAGAAATATGTACACGTTAGAATACACCCTGATTGCATCCCCCATTTTAATATAGAAAAGAAGAAAAACTACATGAACATATTAATTGATACAGAAAACAGAACTTGACAAAATTCAACATCTATTCATAATTTTTTTAAAATGCTCGGCAAACTAGGAATAGAAAGGCTCTTCCTTAATCTGGAAAAGAGAATTGACCAAAAAAGCCTGTAGCTAACTTCGTACTTAATGTTGAAAAGACTGAATTCCACAGGTGGGGAATGAGGCAAGGAAGTCTGTCCACCACTCTGTTTCAGCTAGGAAGACTAGCAAGTGCAAAGAAACAAGAGGAGATAATAATAGAAATACAGCTTCAAAAGGAAGAGATTAAAATTTTCTTTACAGAAAAATCCAGTGGGATCTACAAAATGTTCCTCTATGTATTATTAAGATTGCAAAGGCCATTCAATGGAGAAAGGATAGTCTGGTCAAAAAATAATTTTGGAAATACTGGACATCCAGATGCAAAAAGAAAAAAGTAGTTTGACCTCATTCTCACCCTTTCACAAAAATTAACTCTAACCTGGGGTGCCTGGGTGGCTCGGTGGGTTGAGCCTCTGCCTTCAGCTCAGGTCATGATCTCAGGGTCCTGAGATCAAGCCCCGCATCAGGCTCTCTGCTCAGCAGGGAGCCTGCTTCCCCTCTCTCTCTGCCCACTTGTGATCTCTCTCTCTCTGTGTCAAATAAATAAATAAAATCTTTAAAAAAATTAATTCTAACTGGATCAAAGATCTAAATGTAAACTATTTAAACTATCAGAAGAAATCATGGGATTAATTCTTACAGGATTAGGTAATAAAATCATGATCTATAAAAGGAAAAAATGATAAATTAGGCTTTATCAAAGTAAGTGTTGAGAGAATGAAAACATAGACAAAAGACTGGGAGAGATACTTGGAAATGAGATAAACAAAAATAAAAAACTTGTATTTGCAATATGAAAGATTTCTCAAAACTCAACAGTAAGAACATAATCCAGTTTAAAAATGGGCACAAGACTTGAACAGTCACAAAACAGGCTATTCCAATGACAGATAAACACAAGACTCTGTGCTTGACATCATTAATCAATAGAGAAATGGAAATTAAAAGCACGTGGGACACTACTGCACAGTTTTTACTATTAAAACAAGACCAAGCACTGGGGAGGATGAACAGCAACTGGGAGTCTCCCATGTGCTGGTGGATACAAAAGTTCATGTTCATTTTGGAAAACACTTTGGCAATTTCTGATGAAGTTTTATATGTACTTACCACATGACCTAGCAACCTCACTCCCAAGTATTAATCTTACAAAGAAATGAAAACATGCACACAGAAACTTATGTGTGGGGGCACCTGGGTGGCTCAGTGGGTTAAAGCCTCTGCCTTCGGCTCGGGTCATGGTCCCAGGGTCCTGGGATCGAGCCCCACATCGGGCTCTCTGCTCGGCAGGGAGCCCGATTCCTCCTCTCTCTCTCTGCCTGCCTCGCTGCCTACCTGTGATCTCTATCTGTCAAATAAAAAAAAAAAAATTAAAAAAAAAAAAGTTCATTTGTAGAAACCTATGTGCGAATGTTTTTAGCAGACCCGTTCATCGTAATTACCCAAACTCGAAAGTACCCCAGTGCCCTTCAGTGGGTGAGTGTATAAGCAGACTAGTAAATGTGTCCATATAGTAGAATGCTCCTCAACAGTAAAAAGGACTGAAATCTTGGTACCTACAACAACATCCGTGTATCTCAAAGGCATTAATCTCCGTGAAAAAAGTCTTTTGCAAAAGGTTGTATGGTACAGGCATGAAACGTAAATAATAAAGCCCATGTATGATTTTTTTAAAAAGCTATTTGCAAACAAGGAATAGAAGGGGATTCCTTTAATGTGATAAGACATAGCTACCCGAAATGTATGACAAATATTCTTCATGCTGAATTGTTAGAAAGAGTGTCTTTCAAATTATGAACAAGACAAGAATGTCACTTCCTCTGTTTCTATTCCACATTGCTGTATAAATCCCAGCCAACAGAATAAGGGAAAAGATTAACATATAGAAAGAAAAGAAAGGATAAACATTACTTTATGGCTCATGATCGTCAATATAGCAAACTCTAAAGTATCTATGGATTGTTAAAAATAAGAGTTCAGAGAAAAGGCTATGTATGAAATCAATATATTTTTAAATTGCATTTCTATATTCAAGCAGAAAAAGTAAAGGTACTATTTATTTTCAATAGTGATAAAAGCATATGATACATATAAATAATTCTGTAAAAGATGTGCACTTGTATTAAAATAAAACTTTATTGAAACCTTTTCAAAGACCCAAATAAATGGATAGCTATATCATTTTTAGCAATTTAAAGGCTCTGTATTTAAAATGTTAAATCTTCTCAAGGTAATCTATAGAGTCAATGCAATCCAATCTAATCCCCAAAAGATTGTTCTAGAATTTGGCAAGCTGATGCTAAAATCTATATGGAAGTACAAAAGCCTAAAAGTATCTAGGGTACTCTGAGAAAGTAGTCAGGTGGGGTAGCTTGTCCTACCAGACTTCTAGTTCTATAGCATACGTATAGCAACAAAGACCATAAAATATTGCAAATTGTTCAGTGTAACAGAAGAAAGAGCCCAGACAGGGATCCTTATGTTAAAACTTGGAATTTAACAGGGAATGCACTTTGGGTAACTGGGGGGAAATTATCAACGCATGAATGGTGTTGATTATTTGGTTATTCATATGGGGAAAAATGAAAATGCATGCCTACTTTATAATGCATGCCTCCCTTAGAAGCACTCCTCACGTGCTGAAGACCAAAATATAAGTGATCACATTAAAATGCTAAAATGATTTTATAAGGTTCAAGCAGGGGAGGGTTCTCTTACATAAGCCTCCCTCCAGTCTCCACTAAGAAAGACACAGTGACATAAAGGATGCAGTTACATTAAAACCCAACATTTCTGTTCATCCAAAGGCACCAGACAGGTAGTGAAAAGAGAAGCCACCAACTGGGAGTGTCAAATCACACAAAGCAAACAGAAGACCCACATCCAAAATGTATGACACCTGAATCCAAGTTAATAAGAAAATATGAAAATTCAGCAAAAATGTGGATACAAGCATTGAACAGTCCCATTGAAAGAAAGAAAACACTAAACAAAGAAACATAAATAAATAAATGAAAATAGAAAACACATAGATAAATATCTCCATATAATTAGTAATGTATATAACATATCCATGTATAATTAAATGGATGCTATATACAATATGTCGAGCTACATATAATTAACAATACATTATATTAATACATAATTATTTATTTTTTATGTTTACCAGTTTATTAAAGGATATGAATCAATAATAAGTGGAAGAGATCCACAGGGCAAGGTATGGGGAAATCACAGATTTTCCATGCCCTCTCCAGGTATGCCATTCTCCTCCACATCCAACCTAGAAAATAATTCATTTTATATCTGTATCTTTAGATGTTCAGTCTAAATTATAAGCAGTTTAATATAAATTAGACCATTTACAACTACTAGAGAGACAAAAAGTAAGATACTCATGATACCAATTTTTGGTGATTATATTCCTATCTTTCTACTGGGAGTGGAATTGGCACAACCACTTTGGTAAGAAATCTGGCACGATCTCCTAAGATTGAACATTTCCATTTCCAAGTATGGTACATTGTATTCTCAGGCATAGATACTCTTGAACCTGTGACCTAGGACATGTGTAAGAATGTTTATTCAACACTCTCCACAGTAGCAAAAACCATGGACCTGACCCAATTCAAGTGTCCATCAATAAATAAATACACTGAGGTATATTCATCCAATGGATTATTAAGCACTAGGGAAAAGAATCACTGCTACACACATAGATACATCTCTTTTTTATTGAAGCACAGTTCACATACAATATTATATTAGTTTCAAGGGTACAGCATAGTGATTCGACAATCATATGCATTATGCTATGCTCACCACAATAAATATAGTCACCATCTGTCACCATACAATCTTTTTACAGTATTATTGACTATATTCCCTATGCTGTGCTTTTCATCTCTGTGACTTGTTTATTTTAGAACTAAAGGTTCACCTGTTTCACTATCCCCCCTCCCCTTCCCAACTCTGGCAATCACCAGTTTGTTCTCTGTAATTATGAGTCTGTTTCTATTTGTTGTTGTTTTGTTTGTTTGGTTGTTTAGACTTGACATATAAATGAAATCATATATTTGTCTTTCTCAGTCTGATTCATTTCACTTAGCATAATCTCCTTCAGGTCCATCCATGTTGTTGCAAACGGCAAGATCTCATCTTCTTTATGGCTGAGTAATATTCCATTATAATATTCTATTATACTCAGTATTCCATAATACTCCATTATATGGTGTGTGTGTATATAATATAGATTATAGGTATATAGATTATATTTTATACACACACACACCATATATAACATCAGCATGGTATATATAACAACATTTTATATATATACATATATGTATATATAATATATATACCAATATGTGTATAGGTTTATATTATACACACACACACACACACACACACACACATAACATATACATACAATCTCTTGTTTATCCATTTATCTACCAATAGACATTTAGATTACTTAAGATTACTTCCAAAACTTGGCTATTGTGAATAATGCTGTGATAAACATAGGGAGGCCTATATCATTTTGACTTACTATTTTCATTTTCTTTGGATAAATACCCAGTAGTGAAATTACTGGGTTATGCAGTAATTCTATTTTTAATTTTTTAAAGGACTGCCATACTGTTTTCCCCAGTAGTTGTATCATTGTACATTCCCACCACCAGTGCACAAGGGTTCCTTTTTTCTACATCCTCACCAACATTTGTTATTTCTCGTCTTTTTGATACCAGCCATTATGGATTGGTGTGAAGTAATATCTTATTGCGGTTTGATTTGCATTTTCTTGCTGATGAGTGACGTTCAGCATCTTTCCATGTGTCTGTTAGTCTTCCTTTGTGTTCTTCGGAAAAAAGTCTGTTTAGGTCTTCTGCCCATTTTTTAATTGAATTATTTGGTTTTTGTTTGTGTTGAGTTCTGTAAGTTCTTTATATATTTTGGATAGTAACTGCTTATCAGATATGTCATCTGCAAATATCTTCTCCCATTCACTAGGTTGACTTTTTGTTTTGTTGGTGGTTTCCTTCACTGTCCAAAACCTTTTTATGCTGTTGTATACCCAATTGCTTATTTTTACTTTTGTTTCTCATGCATGAGGAGACAGATCCATAAATATGTTGCTAAGGTCCAGGTCCCAGAGATTACCATCTACTTTTTTGTGGGGGGGATTTTTATGGTTTCAGGTCTCACATTCAGGTCTTTATTTTGAGTTTATTTTTGTGTATGGTGTAAGAAAAGGGTCCAGTTTCATTCTTTTGCACAAAGCTGTCCAGTTTTCCCAGCACCACTTTTTGAAGAGACTGTCTTTTCTCCATTATGTATTCTTGCCTCTTTTGCCTTAAATTAATCAACCATATATGAGTAGGTTTATTTATGGGCTCTTTACCCTGTTCCAAAATAGACAAATATTTGTCTATTTTGTGCTGTACCATATTGTTTAGATTACTACAACTTTGCAGCTTATCTTCAGATCTGGGATTGTGATACCTCTAGCTTTGTTCTTCTTTTTCAAGATTTCTTTGGGTATTTGGGGTCTTTGTTCCATACAAATTTGAAGATTATTTGTTCTCACTCTGTGAATAATGCTGTGGGTATTTAAAAAAATAATTTATGTATTTATTTTAGAGAAAGAAAAAGAGAGAGCAAGCACAAGCAGAGGGAGGGGCAGAGGGAGAGAGAGAGAGACTCTCCAGAAGACTCCCCGCTGAGCATGGAACCCAATGAGGGGCTGTACCTCAGGACCCTGAGATCGTGAGCTGAGCTGAAATCAAGAGTCGGTTGCTGAACTAACTGAGCCACTCAGGTGCCCTTGCTGTTGGTATTTTGATAAAACAACTTGTGGATTGCTTGGGGTGGTATGGACATTTTGACAATGTTAATTCTTCCATGCCATGAGCAAATTTCTATAGCATAGCAATATCTTAAGGCATAAGGTAGATTGAAGAATGATAGCTATAGACTATTATGGAGAAAAAGATTCGTTTACATGAAATTCAAAATAATGAAAAAAATGCATCATTTAGGAATAAATACAGATAATTTTTTGAATGGAGTATGGTAGATCCAAAATTCTCTGGGAGGGGTATTCACAGAGCAATGGTGAGGTATACATTATGGCACTGGTAATATTCTGTCTCGGGATTGCTCATTTTTTATTATGCTTCTTAACATGAATATATTAAATATATTACTTCATAAGAGTCAAATAATATTTCTTTAAAAGAATAAAAATATAAGAGCATGGGCAGAAGACAGACCAAGTACATAACTGTTTGAGGAACACAGGGCTATTAGAACTGGGAAAGAGAATGTGTGGATGGTTTTATGTGAGAACATGGCCTGAGTACTTAAGATGGGCTGGGGGTTGGATGACTGTCCAGAAGGGAGTTCTTATCTGCTATAGAAGGATGGCAAGATAGGGCAGGATGTATGCTCTGGTTATCCATTACTACATTAAAATCCATGCCGAAAAAATCCAAAATCTAGGGGTTTAAGCAAAGGTAGCATTTATTTTGCTCACAAAATTTGTGGTGAGGGCAGGGCTCAGTGGGACCGGTGTGTGTCTGCTTTACTCAGGAACAGCAGGTCAGTTCCACACTGAGAACTGGAATCCTTAGGTTTGCTCACTTGCACAACTGGCCTGGGAGATTCCAAAAGTGGGTGCCAGCAATAGATGAGGCTTTTGAGGAACCCAATCCTCTCTCTATCTCCATGTGGTCTCTCCAGCAAGAAGGCTTCAGCACAGCCAGTCTTCTTAGATATTGACCCAGGGCTCCAAAGATACATATCCCAAGAGACAGCCAGGAGGAAATTGTCCCTACTTTTCTAACTCAGCCTTGGAACCAATGCGGTAGTCATTCCAGCCACAGTCAAGGTAACCACAAAAGCTCCACCCACTTTCAAGGGAAGGAAAATATTTTTTTCTACCTTTTCTGGGGAACAATACAAATTTTCTGGAAGAACATGGAGAACTGAAAATGTTGTGGAAATTTTAGAAAAACACAAGCTGGCCCAGTGTGTGCTGTAATCCCCAGGGGACTGGAGGGAAGTGGGGGTCTAGGGAAAGAGGAGAAGGAAAATCAAGGTTGGAGACAGGTGGAGGACCCTTCCTGTCGACCTCAGTGCTTAGGTTTGCAATAGGAACAAAAGGGCATCATGGAAATTCAGGGTTTAAAGGTGAGGAGGAGAAAATACCATTTAAAGGGGGATGATTTGTACCAACATGAGAAAGACATCAAGAAGGAGAAACTGGTGTTAGAAAGACTCGGAGGATGCCTTGCCCAGCCAGGCAAGTGTAACAGAACCTAAGGGATTGTGAGGACTTAAAAAAAAAAAAAAAATTGAAGACAGGGACATGCCTCCCGGAACATGAGACGTCCATGAGTGACCAGCAGTTGCCAAAAGGCCACAAGGACTCAGGATGGCACCTTCATCAGTGAAAGCAATCATCATGAGGAAGAATTCTTAAAATGCCAGGCCACCAGTTCTCAACACTGTCTCACCAGGCATCCCGGCACCACTGCATTGCAGGCAGAATGTGATGTCCTGTCAGAAGGGGAAATGAATAATTTAGAGTGATGTTGTCCATAAATATTTAACGATATGAAAAAAAAAATGTTCATGAGACAATGTTAAGTAAGAAAGAAAGAAAGAGAAAGGAAGGAAGGAAGGAGGGAAGGGAGGAAGGAGGGAAGGAAGGAAGAGAGAGAGAAAGGCAGATTGCAAAATACTATAAATGCATAGGAAGAAAGAAAAGATGCTTGCTAAAATATTAACAGGGTTTATCTCTAGCTGGGGAATCATCATTTAATTTTTTTTTATCCTGGCTTTTTAATATGTCAAAATTTCTACAATAAAATTTTGTTAGCATTTTAATAAAAGAAGATATAAATTGTTATATTTTTTTTAAATAGGCAGCCTTATGTTACAGAAGACCAGATAGAGGATGTTCCAATGAGATTTATTCAACCAACCCTTTGCTATACAATTTTACTGCTTCTGTTAGGAGGTGTGCTTACATAAAGCTGGCGTTTCTTACCTATTAAGTAACACAGCGGCTCTCAAAGTGGGACACTTCCAGGATTCAAAACTGGCACCGTCGTTTCTTGATACCAAGATGCTAGTGCTCTTTGTAGCAGTGTTGAAATGGGCACTGAGGGTGCAGAAGAGAGGGAGGGAAAACTGCTGGTGCTTCAGCATGAATCGGGGAGGGGGCACCCACCTGTCCTGTGCTTAGCACATTCAAAGCCACACACTCATAGCTAAAAGAAAAAAAAAATTTGTTTTGTTTCATCTTTGATGAAGCCATAAAAATCAATTGTATCCAACTTCGACCCTCAAGTTTAATCTTGTTAATATTCTGCTTAACAAACTGGGCAGGATGCATAGGGCCCGTCTGCCACACTCGTGTACTCTGGAAAGCACATGCACAATTGAGTCACAAATCAAACCAGCTTTTTCCACGGCTTCTTGTTTTTACCTGAAAGAATAACTGACAGACTACAGCTGTTAAACTCGAGTACTTGGCGGATATTTCTGTAAAAATGACCACAATGTGTCCTCCACGTTAGTGCTCAACAATTGAAAGTATCTGTTGCCAATGACAAAATTTGAACCTTTAAGAAAAAAAAAATTGAATTTTTTGCAAGTATGTACCTTTCACCATGAGCTTGACAGCTTCCTGATGATTGAAGACTTTTTTTTTTTTTAAAGATGAGATGAGCAATGACTTGTTTTTAAATACTGTATAATGAAATGTGTCAACATTTGGAAGTTCTGTATAACTCAGTAAAGCAGTATTTTCCAAACAACCAATGCACGACATTATAGGATTGTGCATAGGTAAATTATCCAGTCAGAGTATAAGAGATGATGAAACAAAATATGAAAATTTCATCAGTATGGTTTCAGAATCCACACTGCAATTTTTAAGAACACCGGTTGTTGAGTTTTGGTGTAGTAGGAAAGAAAAATATCTAGAATTTTCTGGAAAGACCACTAAAATGTTTCTCCTTTTCTCATCTCCATATCTGTGTCAGGCCAGATTTTTATCATATACTTGAACCAATACAGCAATCCCAAGAGCCTGCAGGCAGAAGCTGGTATGCGAACGTGGCTGTGTTTTATTGAACCAGATATTAAAGAGATTTGAAAGAAAGAATGAAAGACAGAAATAGAAAGAAGAGAGAGAGAGAGGGAAGGAGCGAGGAAAGGAGGAAGTGGGGGGAGGAAGGGTGGGAGAAAGGGAGGAAGGAAAGAAATGGAAAGAAAGAAAAAGAAAGAAAGAAAGAGAGGGAGGGAGGGAGAAAGGAAGGAAAGAAGGAGAAAGAAAGAAAGAAAGAAAGAAAGAAAGAAAGAAAGAAGCCACTTTTCACTATTTAAAAACAATTATAAAACCTGTAGTTTTTGGTTTAGAAACTATGGTTGCTTACCATTAAAATGTCATTTCCATTAACATATAGTGGGTTTGCTTTTATTATTTTTTAAAATAAATGTTTTTAAATTATCAGTTTTATTTCTATTGCAGTAAATATATATGTATATTTAAGTATTTGTATGTATTTATATATATACACATATATAATTACTGCAATAGAAATGAAACTAATAATATATGTGTATATAAATATATATATATACAAATATATATATCTCTCACATAAAAACACGTATACATATATACATATATACATCATATAAACACTTTTTGGGGTCCTGAATCCAAAATACTGGGAAGCTTCTGCATTACCAGAAGACATACTGGACACATAGGAGGAAATCCCCTTCCTCCTGGATATCTTTGTGCAAGACCATGATGTTTGGGAGATGCCCTAGTCATCGAGTAGGGCAGATGAGGGATGCCCCCAACCAGGAGAGGATGGCTGAGCAGAACCACAGGAAAAGCCTGGCTTTTGCTGATGGCATTGAGCCCCTGAGTCTATCAGTTGTATTCACCTAGCTTTGGACTGATTCTGTGAGATAAAGACTACATTCTGATGGTTCAAGGCGCTCTTAGTTACTCTGTTACTTGAACTAAAGGCACCCTAACTGCTGTAGGTTGCAAGCCATCTCATAAAAGGGGGGACCAGACACTGATTCTGTTATGTCTGCCTTTGTGCGGAATGGCCTTCTGTGTATTAGCCCCCGTCACGCTCCCACCCACATGCTGAGAGGTCATATGACTCCCACTGAACGCATCAGGACTCTGAAGCACAGAATATGTCTATTGATGATCTGAGGTCACAGAAGACAAAACAATGGCCAGTACTCGAACTGTCATCGTTTTGGCTTCGAAGTCCGCTCTCTTCCTGTTACAACCACCACCAGGTTCAATAACCCAAGGCTGCATTTACAAGCCAAATATAAACATCTCAGAGTGATTTTCAAGTGTCATGATGATCTTTTTTTAAGATTTTATTTATTTACTTTAGAGATTGAGCATGCGTGACTGTGCAACCAAAGGCAGGAGCAGAGGGCAGAGGGGGAGAGAGAATCTCAAGCAGACTCTATGGGGAGCATGGAGCCCTGATTTCATGATCCTGAGGTTGTGACCTAAGCTGAAATCAAGAGTCACACCCAACCGACTGAGCCACCCAGGCGTCCCATCTAATCTTCCAAATTTAATAATCGAATACACTGAGCTTTCTTTGTTTTTAATTTTTTTGTTTGACTTCATAATTACCCAGGCTGTTTTTTTCTCGCTGCACTTGCAGAATTGCTTCCACATTTCACACAACTTTTGCCACCCTGTATGTAATTACACCTTGTCACGTATGCATGCCCAGCAGGCTGCAAATTCCTGCACAGGGCTTGAGACACGATAGGGTTTCACAACAGTAAGCATCATGATGATGAGCACATCGAGCCTCCCCGAAGGACGAGGTACCTGATATATAACACCGCTAATTCTGAAGGCAGTGCTTCGATGTGATCATTGTCGACATTCTACAGGTGTTGAAACTGAGGTTCACTAGGCTGACCTATGCAAATGTACAAGCATAGTTAGAGGGTGAACCAAATTTCAAGCACACTTTCTTCTGGCAACACTAAGGAACAAAATTTGAAACGTTACCATACCTTCTCTCGTTCAATACCTGCGGTGATTAGAGATTCACTTCTTCCTGGGGAACCCCTTTTTTCATAGCCCTCATAATTATAAAGGTCTTTCTTGGGGTGATCTTCATTTCCACACATCATCCTATGAAGACAAGAATACAGATATTTAAAATCTACCGTGGTTCACTGGGCGCCTCAGAGACAGAGCAGTTGTGTGTGTGTGTGTGATGGTGGTGCCCTCAATGGAGGGAGGGCTCTACAAGTGTGGTTGAGAAGATCTGTAGCTCCTTTGTTACAAGACTTCTATTTTTCTTCTTTTCTTCTCTTTTCTTTTCTTTCCTTTTTTTTTTTTTTTTTTTTTAGTATTTTACCTCTCATCATACTCCTACTGCCTCGCATACTGACTCTCACCATGCTAATCTCTACACCCTGACCCCCTCTAATTCTGATGGCAACTTTATCAGCTGTTTCTTTTACAATTGGGGAAACCGAGTCACAGAAAAGTTAATCCACTTATCCAAGCTCAAACAATCAGTGAGTGGCAGAGTTTGGTGCAAACCATTTATCTTTGTTGCTTCTGTTTCCACAAACTAGACTTTGTTGCTTCTTCCACATCCTGAAAGTCAAGGGAGGAAAACAGGACAAACCTTGGAAGACCTCTCTCTCCCAGCACATTCAAATCACAAGTTTTGATGAGTTTGTTCAAGTAACTAAGCAATACATTTTACCTCTTGAAAACAAATACATTTTAACTCTTGAAAACAAATGAACAATTTTAATTTTCTCTTTGGTGTTCAGACTATCTTTTGTCCTTTTAACCAATCCTGGAAAAAAGAATTTAACTGAATAAATCTTCGGGAAACAAATGAACTTTGATACACATTCACAGAAGCTTTGTCCTATTTTTTTTTTTTTTCATATTTTAGAACTTAAATCATCCCTGCCAACTCCATGGTGCATCTGCTTTAATTTGGGTGCAACAGGATGTACAAATATTAAAAGTTGAGTTGGATAAACTGAGATGACTATGTACAGCCATAGAACAAATGTTTAAACTCTGTGAAACGTTCTCCAAAGATCTACCCGCAGGCCCTCCTCTCCTTATATGTACTTGCCTCTCTCCACATCAAGAGATGGAATCTGTTTCTCTCCCTCGGGGTCTGAACAGGACTTCATTTGACCAATAGAATGTGGCAGAAATAAGGCTATGATTGGTTCAGACACGGCCCTCAAGAAATCGGCTTCTGTAATTGCCATGTTGTAAGGCAACAGTCCAGACATCTGGTCACCCCAGTACATGTTACAGAGTCCAAATCCACCCCACTAAGCCCTGCAAAAATTACAGAATTGCATCTATGTTTTAGGCTACTCACTCTTTGGTCATGTGTTCCCCAGAAAAAAAAATAAAATAATAATGCACCAAAGAAGATATGGAAAATTTCAACCCCCCAGAGGATTTCTTCATGATGATTGGACATCAGCTCTCATGTATTCTCACAGTTAAAAGCTACTCTAATTTCTATTCCCAAGTGTATTTGTGCCAATCCTTAAATTTGAATTTAAACTCCAGGTGAATTTTTTTTTTCTCTGAAGGAAATGATGCATTGTTTACTTTTCCAATCTGGTTTCTTTCACTGAATATAATGTTTCTGATATTTACCCACAGTGGTCTTTTTTTTTTTTTTTTGGATTAGTCTTCTATTGTTTTTTTATCACAGTTTTCTATGAGTATACCAAAGTCTATTTACCTACGCCACGATGGTAAACATTGGGATTGTTTCTATTTTTTGCCTATAATCAATAAAGTTTCTTTGAAAATGTTGATACATATATTTTTGTGGACTTATGTTATCATTTCTCTTGCATAAATCTCTAGGAATAGTGGCTAGATCATAGAATAGGTGAAAGCTTAGCAAAGAAACTGTTCAACTGTTCCCCAAAATGTTTTTTTGTTTGTCTGTTTTTTTAAAGATTCTTATTTATTTGACAGAGAGAGAGTGAGAGAGAGCTTGAGATGGGAAAAGGTCAGAGGGAGAAGCAGACTCCCCATGGAGCTGGGAGCCCGATACGGGGCTCAATCCCAAGACCCCGGGATTATGACCTGAGCGAAAGGCAGTCACTTAACCAACTGAGCCACCCAGGTGCCCTCCAAAATGGTTTTAACTTTTTACATTCCTCCCAAAATGTATGTGATCCAGTTTCTACACATCCTCGTTGCTGTCTGGAGTTGTGAGGGATCTAATTTCAGTTACTCTGTGTGTACAGAGGATTTTATTGTGGTTTTAATATCTGTTTCTCAGATGACAAATATTTTGAGCACCTTTTAATGTCCTCTTGTCCTAATGTTCCTCTTGTTTGTGAAATGGATGTTTGCCTCTTGCCCAGTTTCACTGGATTGTGATCTTTTTACTTTGATGTGCAGAAGTTCTTTATATATTCTGGATGTAAGTCCTTTATCAGATATAGGTATTACAATGCTTTATTCCCACTTTGTGGCTTTTCTTTTTATTTTCTTACTGGTCTCTTTTGCTGACTAGAAGGAATTCATTTAGATAAAGTCAAATTTGGTGACTCCCGCCCCCCACCATGTTTAGTCCTTTTTGTATTCAAAGGAAGAAGATCACAACGTTGTTCTTTTGTTTTCTTCTAGAATATTTAGACTTTTGGCTTGCATTCATCTCAAAATAATTTTTGTGTGTAGTGTGAGGTAAGCTCCCTTAATCATCTCATGTAGTTACATGCTGATTGTTCTAGAATCATTTCTTGAGAAGACTTTCTTTTTCCCCACTATATTGTGCAATAACTTGGCCAAAAATCAATTGACTATACATTTGTGGATCTATTTCTGGATTCCTTACTGAGCTCTAATATTTTTCTGTTCTTACTCTAATAACACAATAATTAGAATACTGTGGCTTAGAAAGATTCATAATTAGAGTGTGAGTCTTCTAATTCCATTATTTTCTTTAAAGATTGTTTTGCATGGAGCATGGGGTGTGGTGCATAAACAATGAATTCTGGAACACTGAAAAGAAATTTTTAAAAATAAATAAATTTTTTTAAAAAGATTGTTTACATTTCCGTATAAGTTTTATCAGTTTGTCAATTTTTTTTGTAATAAAATGATCCATAATTTTAATTCAGGGTGTGTTACATCCATCAGCCAATCTGAAGAGAATCGACATATCAGTGGGTCTTCTCATTCTATGAGTGTAGTACATCTCTCCATTTAAGTCTCTGTCTCAGTAATGTTCATCAGTTTTCAGAGTAAATGTCTTGCTTGTTATCAGACAATTTTTTTTAATTTTGTGACTTTTAATGCTATTAAAAATAGAGTTTCAAACTTCATTTTCTTTTTTTTTAATTTAATTTTTTTTCAGTGTTCCAAAATTCATTGTTTAAGCACCACACCCAGCACTCCATGCAATACGTGCCCTCCTTAATACCCACCACCAGGCTCACCCAAGCCCCCACTCTCCTCCCCTCCAAAACTCTCAGTTTGTTTCTCAGAGTCCACAATCTCTCATAGTTTGTCTCCCCTTCCAATTTCCCCCAACTCACTTCGACTCTCCATCTCCCAAAGTCCTCCATGTTAATATCATTTTCTAATTGTTTCTTTCTAGTATATAGAAATTCACAAGTTTTATTTTGGTCTCGTATCTGGTGACCTTGCTAAATTCACTCATTAATACAAGTATTTTTGGTTTTGACTTGTTTTTCAATTTTTTTTTAGGATTATTGATGTGAACAATCAAGTCATCTATGAATAAAGACAATTTAACTTCTTGTGTGCCCAACTTAATGCCCCGTATTTATTTTTCAGGCCTAGTGTTTGCAAGGACCAATAGTATGATATTAAAAGAAGTGCCAAAAGTGAACATCCTTATTGTATTTCTAACCTTAGTTGCAAAGCAACGAATAATTCATTAAGTAAGAATTACCTTAGTTACTTACTTCGTATAGGAGTATCTTCAAAATGCCCTTTATAGATTAAGGGAGTTTCTTTTCTTTCTTTCTAACTTGTTGTGAGATTTTTTTTTTAATTAATCATGAGTGGCTGCTAAGTTTACTTAAATACTTTCTCCTGCATGTGGTAAATTTCATTAATTGGTTTTCAAATATTAAACTAAACTTGCATTCTGAAAATAAATCCCTCTTGCTCATGTTGTGTTGTCCTTTCTTATATATTGCTGGATTTGATTTTCAAAAAAGAATTATTATGAATTTCTACACCTATGTTTCTGAGTTACTGACTCCTTTTTGGTAATATTTTTGTCTGATTTATTTATCAGAGATATTTTGACATAACAAAATTAATTGAAAATGTTTGCTTCTTCTCTATTTTCTTTTTTTAAGATTTTATTTATTTGACAGACAGAGAGGGGGTGGGGAGCAACAAAGGGAGAGGGAGAAACAGGCTCCCCACTGACAAGGGAACATGATGCAGTGCTCATGCAGGAACCTGTGATCATGACCTGTGCTGAATGCAGATGCTTAACCCACTGAGCCACCTAGATGCCCCACTTCTCCTCTATTTTCTAAGACTGCATGTATACAGTTGTTAATTGTGAACTTAACATTTGTTAAGATTAATTAGTGCAACAATCTGAATCCAACATTTTCTTTGTGGGAAATTTTGAAATATTAATTTTATTTATTTATTTTATTATTTTATTTTCATGTAAATTTAATTAGCCTACATATAGTATGTCATCAGTGTTTGATGCAGTTTTCAATGATTCATTATTTGCATAATACCTAGTGCTCATCAGATTACATACCCTCCTTAACTCAATTTATTTAATACATGTAGACACAGTCGAGTTTCCTATTCCTCCTTTTTTAAGCTTTCATAGTTTTTGTCTTTAAAAATGCTGCCCGTCTCTTCCAAATGTCAAATTTATTGCAAGAAAGTTATTGCATTTATTTCCTTATTATTCTCTTGATGTTCGTGGAACCGAAGAATCTATAATATGTCTTAGTTTTTATTTCTGATGTTGGTATTCCTATGTGTTTATCAGCTTTTAGTTTTTACTTCTTCTTACTTTGGCTGAGTTTCTCTTCTTTTTCTACTGTCCTAAGATGGAAGCTTAGATGATCAATTTTATTTCTAGGATAAGAAATTGACTATAAGTTTTCCTCTGAGCACTGCTTAAGCTGTATTTCACATATTTTAATATTTCTCTTTCATTTTCATTTGTATCTATTTCTTTTTCACAGATTAGTGTCTTATATTTGAAGGGTTTCTTTGTAAATATAAGGTTGGTTTTTGCTTTTTCATCCATTACAAGAATATTTACTTTTTATTTGGCATGTTTGATCCGTTTGTATTTAGTGTAATTATCAGCATGGTTACATTTAAATATATTCCCATTTATTTTCCATTTGTCCCATCTGTTTTATTTCTCTTCCTCACACCTGCCTTTTTAATTAACTGAATATTGTTTTGATTCCATTTTTCTTAGTTAGCATCCACTGGATTTATCTCTCTATTTTCTAATCATTTTAATGTTGTTTTATTACCATAATGTTGTTGCAATAACTTTTCCCAGTCTATTTACAAGTATTATATCATTCTAAATATAAGGTAAGAAACATATAATGCAATATTTTTCACGTCTTTATGCTGCTATTGTCATATATTTTACTTCTGCTTATGTTGTAAATGTCACAATATTTGTATTTTTTTTGCTTTACACATTCAATTATTTATTGAAGTTATTAAAAATTGATTTAAAATGTCCAGCTTTATTTTGTCTTATGTAAACTACTTTTGGCGCTCCTCCTTACTTTATGTAAATCAGAATTTTAACCTGATATTATTGTCTTCTGCCTGAGGAAATTTGTTTCATAATCTCTATCCTGTGAGTTTGCTGGTGATGAATTTACTCAGATTTTTTAAAAAATATGAAATACCTTAATTATACTTTTACTTTTGGGGATATTTTTATTGGATATGGAACTCTGAATCAACAGATCTTTTTTCAGCACTTTAAAGATGCAATTTCACTGCCTCCTGACCTCCATCATGTCTAATTAAAAGTTAGTCATCATTATTATATTTCTTCCCCTGTAATTAGAATATATTTTTCTGTGGATAATTCAGGATTTTCTCTTTATCCATTGTTTGTATTTTGACTATGTTATCTCCTTGTGATTTCCTGAGCCTCCTGGACCTATGAATTATTTTTTTCCTCCGAATTTGAACATTTCTGGTTATTATCTCTTCATTTATTTTTCCACCTCTTTCTTTCTCCTTTCTTTCTGGAACTTTGATTACATCCATAGTAGTCAATTTCATACCATTCCACATGTTCCTGAAACTCTGTTAAAATTGTTTCAGTATTTTCTTTTACAATTGGAATCCACATTATACTGATCCACTGACCAGTCCTTTCCCTGATGTATTCAAACTATATTTAGGTTCATTATTGCATTATTATTTCATATATTGTATTTCTCTATTCTAAAATTCCCATTAGGTTATTTTTTATAGCTTTTATGTCTTTCCTCAGAATTCTCAACTATTTACTGATTCTTTTGTGCTTTTCTTTTTTGTGATTTCTTTGAGAAAATTATAATATCTGTATTAATGTCCCTTCTATGAATCTCATACCTGAGTCATCTGCCCGTCTGCTTCTCTTGTCTATGTTTTCTCTTTATTATTAACTATATTTCCTTGCTTCTAGGTATGTTAGGGAATATTTATTGCATACATGATATTATGGATTCATATAGACACTCTGGATTTTGTTATGTTCCCCATAATAATGTTGAGATTTTTGTTGTTGTTTTGTTTTGTTTTTTCCCTGGAAGGTAATGAAATTACAGTAGGTCTTCTTAGATTGAATTTATGCCTTTCTAGTACCAGTTTACTTTGTTTTGTTTTGTTTCTTTGGTCCCTGGATTTAGTCTTTGTTCTTAAGCACAGTACATCTGTGTTTTCAGTAAAAAACTCATAGTTTTTACTAAACTCCTATAATTTGATAAGACATCACTTCCAAATTATGTCTTCCCAGTACTGAGTAACTGCTTAAAACTTCACAGTTCTTTAGCTCTCAGCTGTTGGTTTTTGCTGGGCTTCATGGTGATTTCTGGGTGCCTTTCTCTTTAATATGAATTTTAGGAACAGTGAAAGATTTAGAAAATATCTGGTATATAGAATTCAGGGCTTTCCAAATGTGATTCATTCCATTCCATTCAAATTCCCATCAATTTCCAATCTTAAGTTCACACCACTTTCTCTTTTTTTTTTTCCATTTTGTTTTATTTTATTTCTTATCTGTGTTCCAGCTTCATTGTTTATTCACCACACCAGTGCTCCATGCAATCTTTCTCTTTTGCCCAGTAACACTATTTTTTTTATGTCTGAGTTTTCTTCACCAACATCTAACACAGAAAAAGCTGATTATGTGTACAATTTAGTTCATTTATCTCTCATTTCAAGAATCATATCTGCCTAGTTTTGAATGCTCTCCAACACTTCAGAATATTCTAAAATGCTCTTTCAGAGTTGTAATTGTTATTGCCATTAGTATAAGTCCAATACAAGATACTGTGATGTTCCAGAATTGGACCTTTCTTCAAAGTATTGATACTAACAGAAAGTTTTATGTGTTATGGTTCTTTAACTCTAGGAATGTTTAATTAATTATTTATCAAGGGGTGTGAACATAGCCAACACATGATATGAGAGTAGCTTATGGTAGAAAAGAGCTAACATTTATACTTATTTCATCTTGTACCAAAGGCTTGGCAGACAATATCACCTGAGACCATATCTGTAGTTAGATAATATTTTTATTACCATCATATGAGACAATGAAGTCATAAAGGATTGTCTCGACTTACTCAAAGCTGTAGAGTTATATGTGACACATCAGGATTCAAGTAATTATCAAATTCTAACATCTGTAATCTTTTCATTGATCTAAATATTTCTGAAATTTCTCTTTTTATCTAAATGTTTATATATTTATTTGAGAGAGAAAGAGAAAGCAGGGGGAATGGTAGAAGGAGAGGGAGAGAGAGAATCTTTTTTTTTTTAAGATTTTATTTATTTATTTGACAGAGAGAGAGATCACAAGTAGGCAGAGAAGCAGGCAGAGAAAGAGTGGGCAGCAGGCTCTCCACTGAGCAGAGAGCCCAATGCGGGGCTCAATCCCAGAACCCTGAGATCATGACCTGAACCGAAGGCAGAAGCTTAACCCACTGAGCCACCCAGGTGCCCCGGGAGAGAGAGAATCTTAAGCAAGCCCCACTCAGCACAGAGCCCAACAGAGGGCTCAAATCAATCCAGGACTCTGAGATCATGACCTAAGTCAAAGTCAAGAGTCAGACTCTTGATTTACTGAGCCATCCAGGTTTCCCAGCGATTTTTTTCTTAAGGGAGCCCAACTTGGGGTTTGAACTTATGACCCTGAGATCAAGACCTGAGAGGAAAGTTTCATACCATTTTACTGACAGAGCCACCCAGCTACCCTAAATATTTTTGACATTTCTGAGATTCCACCATGTCAAAGACGTGAATGCTCCCATCATCTAAGCCCACCAGGTGGTACTTCAGCATATATAGGAAACTGGGTTTACACTGATTTGTGAGTGTTGATCGGCCGCAGTTTGTGTGGCGCTCTGTGTTAAATGATGTTGCGGCTTCTTTAGCATTTTGAAGAAAAGATATTTATTAAATATTAGTAATGTTTCCCAGAGACACCCAAGTTGGAATTGTGGTATAGTGTCAGGTAACGAAAAATGAATTGGAAATGGTTCTCCACTTCCTTGGAGAAAATAACTTAGTAATTTAAATAATAGAAAAGGAAAGAAGATGGCAATGGTCTTGGGAGGGGTGGTCTCCACAACAAATGACCTCCACAGCTCTCTGACCAATAAAATGAGGCAATTTAACCATGAAAGCTTTTCACGGCAATCCCAGGACAAGTTGCATGGATTACCAGGGGAAGGAGCTTCTGTGATTTCTCAGTCCAAAGTTTCTTCTGGGCAGTGATGCTTATAGAATACTCAGTGTGGGTTTACACAAACTTTGGATCAGATTTACACAAACAGTGTGGATCACACAAAATTTGACATCCCTGGAGGGAACTCTGGAGAACATAAGCTCAAGTGTACCCTTTTAGATATGATTAATCCTTCCTCTTATGATGCCATACTAAGGACCTTTGGAAGCCTTGGAAAATCTGATAGTCTCAGTCAAGGAAAATTGTAGGGACGTGTGTGTGTGTGTGTGTGTGTGTGTGTGTGTGTGTACACATGCACGCACTCATGCAAAGTCACAGACTGAATGCTTGTATGCTCTCAAAATTCATATGTTGAAGTCCTAACCTTCATGGTGATGGTACTAGTAGAAAGGGAAATAGTTCCTGAGACTGGGTCTGATAAAATTTAGTGCCCTTAAAAAACAGACAGAAGAGATCTTTCTCTCCCTCTCTCACTCTCTCTCTCTCTCCTCCCGACCCCCCAAACCCCTGTCTCTGCCATGAGAGAATGCAGCAAGAAGGCAGCTATCTGCAAGCTAGGAAGAGGCCCTTAACCAGAAACTGAGTGAGCTGACAACATGAGCTTGGGTTTCCAGCTTTCAGAACTGTAAGAGACAACTTTCTGTTACTTAAGCTGTTCACTTCTATCGTATTTTGCCATGACATCACAAGCAAACTAATATGTAGGTTTTGGTGTTATTAATAATTACATTAATTATTAGAGGGTTTTTTTTACTTATTAATTATTATTATTTTCCATGTATAATTCAATCTTTAAGCATGTTGCTTACTCCATTCTTTTACCCCTGACAACAACCCAACCCCCAGAAATCATATGAGCTGGGTATGTGATCTCCATTCTGCAGCTAAGGGAACTGAAGCACATGATTAAGCCAATAACGTATATGTTTAAGATTCAAATTCAGATGTGTTTGGAAGAAAATGTGGCTGCCAACTAATGAATATAGTAGTATAATAGGAGTTTGAGCATTAGATATGAAATATTCCTTCTGGACAGTGGTGTCCTTAATCTTCCCAGAATCTTTTCATAATTATCAAGAGCTCTCAACACCTACCTAGCTCCTTCCAGATATTCTTCTGGGAAATACAGGTTCCCACAACACTAGTCAGATGTGGGACTCTTCCACAAACAACCAAATCACTGCCAGGCTTGACTTTGAGTATTCAGTAAGATCTGCTGTCTAGAGCCTTGTGAACCCAACTCACCTGTCTTATCAGGCCTATATGCTCACACTATTGAACACCACCCTTGGCCTTGGTGCTGTGGCCCACAGCGTTTCCCCACTGTCAGTCGCCAGTTCACACTCAATACCACCCAGGACACCCAAATATTGTTGGTATTGCAGCAGAAAGGAATAGGCCAGGCTGTCCCATAGGACTGATGGAAAACTTCCTCCCTCTTAAAATATTACTAGCCTCAGGTACCAAGAGATCCAACTTCAGAATGAAATCATAAATCTAGAAGGTTCTTTAAAAGTCAGGCATGGAAATCTCTGTTATGTTTGTCTTTAGTTGAATGATTCTAGCTATTTTCTTCCACTAATATCTGGAGTTCAGCCAACCACAGGACACTTGCTTTCTGTTCATTTGTAAATTAATATATCTAGAAGTGAAGATTGTCTCTGAAAAAAGCAGATTCCCTTTTCTCCAAATGTAATGAAATTATGTTTGGGGAAGCCTCTGTTGATGTCCAAGAATCTTTATGAGCCTTTTAAAGTCATTGTTTTCTTCTCACAAATGAGAACTTTCTGATGCCAAGGAGTAATGAACTGGAAAACCACATGGTGACAGTTGATTCTTAAGCTGGCCCTGGTGCATAGCAAGGTCTGCTGGGGAAGGAAGCTTGTGACTTCCTTATTTCTTGCTTGTTCTCTATTTCTTATTTTTCCTTTTTTTATTCCTCTCTCCTCTCTTGCCCCCTCCCTCCTTTATCCTTTAAGCAATACCTACAGGGTTTAAAATAGACTGGCCCCGGGGTCAGTTAGTTGAGTGGTCAGTTCCTGCTGTATGAAAATGATACTTAATTATGTTCAGTTTCCTCATCAGTGGAATGATGACAATACACCCTTCCTCACTTCCTTTCTCCAAAAACAATCTGTCTTTGATTCAAGTATCCAATTCTACCCTATCCAACTTCTGTGACTTGAAGGGGTAGAGAAGACCCCCACATTCAAGAGTACTTGAGCCATTATAGTCACTAATGGTCATCTTGTTCCCCTGTAGAACAAGTAATTCAAAAACCCAGACTTTGGGGTAGGTATTGGTTGGCTGTGACATGAGGGAGTAGACTTCTCTCTCTGTCCCTGAAAGCATGCTGCCTCAGATGTCTAGAATCCTTTACAATAGGGGAAGCTACTCTGAGCATGAAGCTGTCACACCAAATGGGGACAAAAGAATGGGGGACAATGGAAGCTCAGTCCCTGATCATGCCTATACCTACACTAGACCTGGACTCCCCGTACATGGGAAAAATTCCCTTATACTTTAAACCAGTTCAAAGAGGTTTTTTGTTTTTTATATCCCAAACCATCCTAACTGTGTGCATGTGAAAGTCAAATGTGACCATTTACACACACAATTAATAGTATATCCTCAAGAGGTGTTCATTAACTTCCTTCCCTCTAATTTAGACTTTCTCCCTTTATTCATTGACTCTCCTTTTCTTCTCTCTGTAACCCAAACATATCTTGGCAGTACCAGGCCTGAAAATCCACATAAAGTATGAAAATGTTGTTAGGATTTCTTTGTTTCCAAGAAACAAGGACCTTTTCAATTTACTCAAAGCATGGAGGGGTTAGTGCAGAGAGACACATTACAAAAGGAAAACTGGGTTCTCAGCCACTTGTACAAGCTCAGATGGGTTCAAAAAATAGCTGGAAAGAGCAGAAACCACAGTACCTCTGGGCCTCATGACCCAGTGCTTTCCATGAACTGGAACTCTTGAGTACTTTTTTTATGTCCTCAGCAGAAGAAACCTGTACAGCCATACTCTAATGGGACCTATCAATTGCCTTTGTACAAATACTTCCTGTCCCAGTGGCCTCTGCCTCAGTACCTCTCATTTCAATCAAAAAGACAAAAGATGTGATGGGTACATACCTCCAGTGGGACAAAGCTCTCAGTCCACCAGCCACCCTGTGAATTGGCTGTAAGAAGCCATTGTTCCTTCTTTGGTCCAGTCATCTTTGACCAGAGTTCAAGAGTCACACTGCATAGAATACAACTATCCGTATGTATTCAAACAACTGTCATTTATCAACTAGTTAGGTAAGTACATTGTATTAGGTACTTGTCATAAATAAAATAATCGAAGAACTTTTCAGGTAAAGTTGTCTTAGAAATAGGGAGATGGTGCAAACAGATATTAATCAAGTTGTAATAGGAAAAGGAAGCCCACAGTGAGAGCTTAGAAATACTGGCAGTCCCCAAGTTGTGTGGAGGAGGAAAGTATATCTGATACACAGTAGGCAGAGAATGCCACCACTCTGAGCTATGCTTGAGTCAAGATCTAAATGCAACGTGGGAGTGAACTACTTCAACATTAGAAGAAAGAGTTTTGGAAGGGAACATCTGGTGCAAATGTCCTGAGTCAAGAATGTGCTTGATTTGTTGAAGGAACAATCCACAGGTCAGGCAGTGTGCTTTCAGTGATGTGACAATAGGGAGAGGGTACGAGATCTGGACAGATGGTGGAATCGGTGTCCCTCTTTCCTTGGTAGTGACCTTAAAGGGTGCCAGTGATTTTCAGAGGGGTCCAAGTTCATGTGGGCTTCCTGTGGCTTGGGTTCTCTGATAGAGGGAACTGAGATACAGGTCTTGGACTTCCAAGTCCCACAGTGAGGTCACTCACCCTATTTCTTCCCATTAGGTCCACTTAATGGATTCAGGACTTTCTTTTTCAATTCTTGGCACTTCTCTGTGGCACCTGTTCCTCTCACCCACATTTTCCTTCTGAGGTGCCTCACCCTGCAGCTAGAAGGATTCTCCAAGGGCAACCTGAAGACACAGCATGAGAATTTCATGTCTCCTGCAACTAGACCATTGCTGCTGGAGGACAGGTGCTTTATCTTGCTCCCAGGTGTAATCTCACAGCTTTGAATAGCACCTGGTATATAATAGGTCCTCAGGAACTCTTGGGGACTGCCAGTATCTCTGTGTTCAGTGAAACTGTTCTTGATCCTCCACTGAACCCCTCATCGGTTCTTGCTGCCCCAGGGTCCTGCAGATTGGAGAAGCATTTCTCCTCTGACCAATGATGTAGGTTCGCCTTTGGAATGTTGGCTAGCTTTAATTCATCATAAGTTTAAACTTTTATTAGGTTTCTGTGGTTTAACATTTTTTTTAATTGGTCTTTGTCCCAATTCCTGACATACTGCTCCTAAAACCCACCTGAGTGATGAGTGTCTTTTATATTTTACTGAGATGACTCGGGAGCTGAGGAAGACTACATAGCTTCAGTATGGGGGCTTGTTGCCATTAAGGTCAAGCCAGGATCTGAGGATTGGGACCCTCAGTCCTACCCCTTGACTTCTCCTAGAAGAGACAGGAGCTGAAGATCAAGTCAGGTCACAATGGCTAATAGTTTAATTAATCACATCTATACATTGACACTTCTCTAAAAACTTCTAAAGGATAGGGTTAGGGGAGCTTCTGAGTTGGTGAAGACAAGGATGGATTGGGAAGATGGACCACACTAAAAGGGAATGAAAACTCTATACTACATACTGCACCCCTCCCCCAAAACCCTGTCTGATGCATCTATTTTTATGTTGTATCCATTATAAGAAACCAGTAATCATGAACGCTTTCTTGAGTTCTCTAAGTTGTTCTAGCAGATTATGGAACCCGAGTCAGGGGTTGTGGGAACCCACACATTTGTAGTTAGCTGGATAGAAGTGTGGGTGGTCTGGGGATTGCACTTGCAGCTGGATTCTAAAATGAGGAGCTGGCATCTAAAATGAGGGCAGTCTCGTGGGACTGAGCCCTTACTCTGTGGGATCTGTACTAACTTTAGATAGTCAGTGTCAGAATTGAATCGAATTATTGGACCCCCAGTTGGTGTTGGACAATTGAAATATTGGTTGTTGGTGTTGGGGAAAAAGCACACAATTCCCAAAAGGGAGTCTATTAGGTCAGTGTTTTTAACTTTCCTCTTGTAATATTTAGGATTAATTCTTGGAAGATTATTAGGATGACAGTTGGGAGGTATTATCTAAGGATAATACCCCATCTGTAGGGATCAGAGGTAGAGTGGGCCAGTGGCTTGGGTTGGATTCTAAGTTGCTGGGCCCAGTTGGGATGTTGGTATTTTGCTAAAAGCAGCCAGAAGGCAAATAAGCTGGAATGAGATTTGGGATTGAGCCAACAGCCATGTGTAAAGTGCTAAGGACCAAAGCCTGTGAAAACAAGAGCCAACAAGCATGGCCATGGAGCCATACAAGGTTGCTTCATCCAAGGGTCAGGATCTAGGCTAGGGCTTGAGTCAGCAGGCACAGCCTGGGACTGGGGAGAAGAGATCAAAATCAGCGGGGCTAAAAGGCTCTGCAGAGTCTCCATCTACCCTTTATCTGTTAATGAAGGCAACTGATACTCAGCTTCACTTAAGGAAACACGGTCATCAGACAGGTCACCTGCTGTCCTGCTCCATAGTCATGGAAAGAATTAGGATTCTAGGGAAGAAGACCAAGTAACAGTTAAAAAGAAGTCATAGATTTCCCTAGGATAAATACAACCAGTTGTTCCAGTTGTCTGAATGATGTAGACAAAAGGGCAGACCATATGCATGCACATTGCCCACCTCTGAGGATCCTTGCCATGGCTGCACTGGAAGGGGTGTGCGAGGGAGAGGGTTTTTCAGAAGAGAATCTGTTGCTTCTCCAGCCTTAAGGTACACGGTTATGGGAGGAAATCAGTAATGCTAAGAGAGTCTAAGGAAGAAGAACTGGAGGCAGAAACGTTCTACCTTAAATTGTAAGGTAAAATAGCATTGTGGCTAAGCAAGCTTATACCAGAACAAGACCAACTAAGGTCAAATGCTGGCCCTGCTACTTCTTATCTGTGTGATTCATGCTCCGGATTAATAGGCACATCTGCCTGTGAAGAGGCTGCCTCACTACTGTTCATTTAGTCTTTTTGGTCACCTATAAAGAAAGCCAAACTGTCACGATAAGGAAGCTCTACTTCTGCTATCAGCCCTATGTGTTAATCCTATCCCTCCTCTCCCGATTCCCAAACATGATCTTTAGCTCAAAATGTCTGCTCAAACAGAAGTTTTGCTTTGAGTATCTGTAGCCTAAGTGTAATGGATCAGTGGGTTCTCCTAACTGGGTTCTCCTAAGCACTCAGAGACCAAGCCTAAGTAGAAGCTCAGCCGGGCTAAGTAGAAGCTCAGCAGGGATCTGTGTTAATAAACAGCAGTGACAGGGAGTGCATAAGCCAAAGCATGGAACTTTCCTCCTCTAGGGTTTGGAAACCAAACACAAGGGAAGAGAAGCTGTCCAGGACACAATGTTGGTCACTTAGTTGGGAGACCCTAAGGCAAAAGCCAAGAAATCTCAATTCCCTGTTAACTTCACTTTACCAAGCTGCCTTTCTGTCATGGGAGGATAAACAGAACTTTTCCCACCCACCCCCCAAAAGAAAAAAAAAAAAAAAAAAAAAAAACTAAGGCATTTTTGGTATTTTTTTGTTGTTGTTATTCAATACTATAATTTTAGCACGTAAGTACTTCATAGAGGGGCAAAATAGAAAATCGCATGGCATCCATCACTCACCCTCCCCTAGGTGGTATTTATGTACCCTCATCAGAGGCAAAATATGGTCTTTTGAGTCAGAGTCAGAATAAAACCCCTGTCATTCTCTCACTCTGTTGTCACGAAGGAACCTTTCTTCAAATGCAGGTTGCATTAGGCAAAAGTGGTTGTGTGTTTGAAATTAAATCACTCAAATCTGATTAAAAACAGGATGTGTACGCTTCCATTGGGGTTCCTACTTGAATGGGGTGCCATACAAAATCAAGTTGTATTGTATTGTACGGAATGGCTTTGTATTAATGTTCAGAATAACAAGGTCCCACTGAGAGCACTTCACGTTTCTCAGTGGTGCTTCAAGTTTGTCAAAATTTTTCAGGAAGGGATTTGTACCACCTTTGCTGCATGAATCACAGTTTGGGGGGGGGGGGGATAAAGGATTGCTGAATTAAAATGACATATTTTTATTACTCTTAAGCTTTTGAGCTGCAGTTGCATGAGAATGAGGGCAATCTTATGCTGTTCATTTACCCTCTTCTCCAGATTTCCGTGCAAGTTTTACTTAGCAGTGCAATGTGACAGGAAGCATTTGGGCTGTGTAGCCTTGTGTCAAAGGCCAGCTCTCCTGCTCTCCTGTCCTAATAGTGTCTTCATGGATAAAATTAAGCATAATGTTACCAAATTTGACTTATTTCACTTAGCATAACCCCCTCCAGTCCCATCCATGTCAATGCAAATGGTAGGTATTCATCCTTTCTGATGGCTGCATAATATTCCATTGCATATATGTACCACATCTTCTTTATCTGTTCATCTGTTGAAGGGCATCTCAGCTCCTTCCACAACTTGGCTATTGTGGACATTGGCAATAAACATTAGGGTGCAGGTGCCCCTTCTTTTCAGTACATCTGTATCTTTGGAAAGAAACCAGAGAGGGAGACAAATCATGACAGACTCCAGACTCCAGAAACAAACTGAGGATTACAGTAGGGAGGGGTTGGGGGGATGAGGAAGTCAGGTGATGGGTATTAAGGAGGGCACAGGTTATGATGAGCACTGGGTGTTACATACACAACTAATTTATTACTGAACACTACATCAAAAACCAGCGATGTACTATACGTTAGCTATCTGAGAATATATGAGAACAAAAAATAAAAATAAATAAAATAAAATAAAAACTTGTGTCCTTGACCTCATAAAAAAAAAAGAAAGAAAAAAATAACAAATTTGAGATGTTGTTGCAAATAAAGGAGAGACAAATCTTGACAGAAAATCATGGCAGGTAGGAAGGCAAGCAGTAGAAACACTGAGCAGATGGGGAATGGGCAGGAAAGGAAGCTAAGAATGAAGGTTTTGTTTTGTTTTGTTTTGTTTTGTTGTGTTTTTACTACCAGCTTGCTAGGGTGACCATAAGAAAGTAGCACAGGGTAGAACAGAAGTGTACTGTCTCAGGCTGGAAGTCCAAGATCAAGATGTGAGTAGATTTGGTTTCTTGAGCTTCTCTCCCTGCAGAGGGCACCTTCCTCCTGTCTCTCCATGACCTTCTCTCAGCGTAGACACACCCCTCATGGTCTCTCTGGGTCCAAATTTCTTCCCAAGGGTGCCAGGCAAACTGGATTAGGGACCAAGCTCACGACCTCATGTTAATTTAGTCGCCTCTTTAAAATCTCTGCCTCCAGATACAGTCACACTCTGAGGCACTGGGGTTAAAGGCTCAAACATTTGGATTTGAAGGGGACACAGTTTGACCCAAACAACTCTGTTCTGTCATTTTTTCCTTTGGAGCCACAGCAATATTTTATATAGTTAAAAGCAAAATTAGATCAAAACTTTTCAAAGCAATTTCTAAACATGTCATATAAATTAATCTTTTTCCCATTTCCAGACTAACATGGAATAAGTCAACTAGAGTCTGATAGCAATTAAAATTTTTGAACAGAATACAAATAAAACTACCTGAAGATTCTAGAAACTGAACAGTAACAGGGGGTTATAAGCTAAAGTAAACGTGTGAATAATTTTTCCATGACAAGAATGATATTTGCAAATATGCCCCCCCTCTTTCATCTCCCTGTTCAGATTCAAAGATGGATCTCATCACCAGATGTGCAGTGGGCATGGAAAAACAAAACAGAACAAAGCAAAACAAACAAACAAACAAACAAATCTACTCTTGTGGAAACCCTTTATTTCTAGCCAGAGGACAGAGATAGTAAATTCCCACATGTCAGAGAGTATGGGAGAAATTTCCACTCCTCTTCTCAAAAATATATTCTTCTCTCCCAGTCACGTTCTGAGGACAACCTTAGAAGCGGAACTTCACAGCCACCAAAGCAGGATCCCATCCTAGGTATCTAAAACCCTAAGATGAGGCCCTGCTCTCTGCCAAGGGGTTGCTAAGAATAGAGGTCCCTTTAGTTTGGAGAAAACCCTTTGTTCCTTTTCTCACCCCTGTGAACTAAATTTCAGCCACATGGAATTAGCCAACAACCTGGCAAGGCTAACATCTAGAAAGAAACCTCTCTTTCTGGCCAGAGGGGCTGGGAAGAGTGCCCCCTGGAAGACCACTGTTTCTGGGTGGAGAAAACTCTGAGATCTGAGAAGGGGACACCTGTTTTCTATGTACGAACTCGCCCAAACCCAGGATTCACTCCTGGGAAGCGCTTGGGTGAGGCAGAGCCAAAGAAGCATAGAGAAGGCTCTAGGAACCGGACTGTGAAATAAACCATAGACTAAACCCCAGACTAAGCCCTGGGTGGTTCATGAGCAGGCAGATCCAAACAACAGAGCAAAGACTTTGAACGCTTAACTGACACAAGCAACACCAAACACAGAAGGTGGGATAGAACTTGCAGGCTCAGGAGAATCACGTGATTGTCTGTTGAGACAAAAAATCAACCTCGTTCAGGGGACTTTAGCAGAATCCAGAGTCTTGTGAAATAATATTCCAAGTGCCCATGAGACCCTCCAAAACTGTTTGATATACAAAAGCAACACAAACAAGCAAACAAAAAGTCAAAAACATCTAACCATAAAGCAGCTATTATAATGACATTCTTGAAGCAAAGATGAACACTCTTGAAACAACTGAAACGATAAGTGTAAAGATAGATGAACAGAAAAATAGAAACAATAAAAAAGAAAGAATGGACATTTTAGAACTGACAAATTCAATATAGAAAATAAAAGAATTCATTGAGTGGTCTCAGTAGCAGAATGGAGAAAGAATAGGAAACAATTGGTGTATTTGAAGATGGGTAGAAATTACACAGTCTGAAGAACAGAGAGAGAATTTAAAAATTAGAAGAGGGGCACCTGGGGGGCTCAGCTCATTAAGCACCCGACTCTTGATTTCAGCTCAGGTCATGATCTCAGGGTCATGAAATCAAGCCTTACACTGGGTCTCGCGCTCAGTGAGGATTCTGCTAATGGATTCTCTCTGCTCCTCCCCCTGCTCATGTGCTCTCTCTTTCCCTCTGTCTCTCTTTCTCTCTTAAATGAATAAATAAATATTTTTTTTAAAATGAGCAGAGGCACAGAGACCCATGGAAAAGATTTAAGGCTCTGATTTCATGTCATTGGAAGCATAGAAGAAGAGAAATAGGTGTGGAAATAAAAAGAAACATTGGCTATAAAATCACCCTTAATTTTGAGACCTACATTTCTAGATTCAGGAAGTCCAGCAAAACGAAAACAAGACAAGATGAAAGAAAATCATGCATAGAAATATGGTTTACAATGCTAAAAACTGAACATAAATTCAATACCCAAAAATGAATAATCTAGTTAAAAAACGGGCAGAAGACATGAATATTTTTTTTCCAAAGAAGACATAAAGATGATCAAAAGACACATGAAAGGATGGTCAGCATCACTGATCAACAGGGAAATACAAATCAGAACTACAATGAGATATCACCTCACACCTGTCAGAATGGCTAAAATCACAACACAAGAAATAGCAGGTGTTGGCAAGGATGTGGGGAAAGGGGAAACCTCTTGCACTGTTGGTAGAAATGCCAGATGGTGCAAAACAATATGGAGTTTCCTCAGAAAGCTAAAAATAGTACTACCCAATTTCCCACATTTGTACTACTAGGTATTTTTTTTAAGATTTTTTTTTGTTTGTTTATTGGACAGACAGAGATCACAAGTAGGCAGAGAGTCAGACAGAGAGAGAGAGTGGGAAGCAGGCTCCCTGCTGAGCAGAGAGCCCGATGTGGGGCTCGATCCAGGATCCTGAGATCATGACCTGACCTGAAGGTAGAGGCTTAACCCACCGAGCCACCAAGGCACCCTGTACTACTAGGTATTTACCAAAGAATAAAAAACACTAATTCAAAGGGATACATGCACCCCAATGTTTTATAACAGCATTATCTATAATAGCCAAAATATGAAAACAGCCCAAATGTCCATCAACTGATGGATGGATAAAGAAGTTGTGGTATATAAATATACATTTGTGTGTGTGTGTGTGTGTGTGTGTGCATTACTCAACCATCAAAAAGAATGAAATCTTTCCATTTGCAACAATGTGGATGGAGCTAAAAAGTATTATTCTAAGCACAATAAGTCAGTCAAAGACAAATACTATATGATCTCACTCATATGTGGAATTTAAGAAACAAAACAAATGAACAAAAGAAAAAAGAGAGGCAAACCAAAAAAACAGACTCTTAACTATAGAGAACAATAGTGTTGGTTACCAGGGGAAGACCCGGTCTAGGAGGATAAAGAAAATAAGGGATGGGGATTAAGGAGTGTACCTGTCCTCACGAGCACTGGATGTTGTATGGAAGTGTTGAATCATTCTATTGAACAGCTGAAACTAACATTACACCGTATGTTAAGTAACTGGAATTTAAATAAAAACTTAAAAAGATTAACAGGAGAAAAGCAAACAAACAACAAAAATAAAAAATAAAATAAAATGCTAAAAACTGAAGATAAGTTACCAAAAAGAAAAAAATATGTCTAGAGCAATTAGAAGGGGAAACAATTACATATAAAAAAATCAAAATGACGGAATTTTCCATCAGAAATCATAGAGCAACATTTAGCCTCTAGTTTCAAAGGTACAGAGGTCTATATATTTCATTATGTCACACTCCAGAATTCTGTTGGAACCAGAAAACAGTACAATATTTTTAAGCTGTTGAAAGAAAAGAACTATCTGCCCAAAATTTTATATCTAATAAAAACATCCGCAAGGAATAAAGACAAAATAAAAACATTCCCAGATAAAGGTAAACTAAGAGAACGTGTCATTGGTAAATTTTTCTTATAAGTGATTGCTAAAGGAAATTGTTTATAGTGACAACAAATGATTGTGGTTAGAAGAAATCTTGGAACTGCAGAAATGGCAAATATTTGGGTGTCTAATATAATGTTTTTACCCATGTAAATTATTTAAAATATGAACAAACATTGAGCACAGAAACGGTAATATTATTTCAAGTATATAGATATAATACATACAAAGGTCTAAAATAAAGTGGGGAAGGTAAAAGGTTAAATACAACCATAAGTAAAATCTTAACTTGCTTACTATGTTGTTGGCAATGGCATAGGAATGTGTGGGTCTGAGAGTATTGTAGATATGTGATGTGAGATCAAACAAATGAAGAATTATTTTGGTATTATTGGGAAGTGGCATCTTTGTCACAGGACAGACAGCATATTAAGGAAATTCAGTAAAAAAAAAAAAAAAACCTAATAAAGCTCCAAAATTAGTTAACTGAGAAAAATAAAGATTCAAAAACCAAAAGAAATAGATAGATACTCATAAAAAGAACAGAAAATGTAACAAGGATCCAAACATAAAAGTAAAAAATCAGAATTGTGAGATTAAAAACTCAAGGGATAAGTCAAAAGGCAGACTCAAATCAGATGAATTTGTCAGCCAGAGAACAGATGTTGTATGACCTGGGTAACCAGCAACAGTAGCAGTGAATTGAGTCAGAGCAGAGAACAGGTTAATCCTATCTTTAAATTGGAAAGAGGAAGAGTCTGTCAAGAATTCTATAGCCAGCCAAACTGTCACGCAAGTGTAAAGGTGATATAAATACCTTTTCAGACACATAAGAATATACTAGAAACAGTACCTTGCTGGAAGAATAATTAGCAGAGGCATGTCAGAAAGACACACATGTACAGACACACACACACACAATCCAGAAATAATGGGGCATTAAAATTTTAATAATAATATTTAAAAGGAGGATCTTTCTCTTAATCTAGAAATGAGAAAAGATACTGTTTTTTTTTTTTTTTTGAGTGTTTGATCAAAAATAAAATATTGTATAAACATGGCAATAGGGCCCCTGGGTGGCTTCGTCATTAAGCATCTGCTTTCAGCTCAGCTCATGATCCCAGAGTCTTGGGATCGAGCCCCACATTGGGCTCCCTGCTTAGTGGAAAGCCTGCTTCTCCCTCTCTCTATCCCTCTCCCACTCTCCACTGTGTTCCCTCTCTTGCTGTGTCTCTCTCTGTCAAATAAATAAAATCTTAAAATCTTAAAAAATGGCAATAGAATGGTTAAGTTATAGCTCATAGGGAGTAAAAGGAAATAGAAAATATTTCATCAATCCAATAAAAAGAAAGAAAAAATGAAAAAAAATGGAATACATAAAATAAGAAATTATAAATTAATCCAAATACATCAGTCATCATAATAAATGTAAATGTTTAACTTTCCAGATAGAAAGGTAAGTTGTAAGATTGGATGAGAGAGAGAGAAACATAATGTCTTATTAAACTTGGAAGTAAAAGGTTGAGAAAATATATATCAGGCAAAACTAACCAAAAAAAGATGGTGTAACTATTTTAATATCAAGAAAATAAATTGAAGTCCAAACACATTCTAGGGAACAAGAATGTATCAGGAAGGTATTGCAATTCAGAACTTACATATATCCAATTATATATCCTCAAATTATATAACAAAAATGACAGAATTGCAATAAAAAGCTGAAGAATCTAACATCACAGCAGGAGAAATTAATATGCCTCTCTCACAAGTGATGTCTCAAGGACAAAATAATAAAGCCTAGAATATTTAAACAACATAATTACTGAGTGTGATATAACGGAAAATATAGACACTTGTGCCTGCAGACTTAGGGAGTAAGTGCTCATTTTGAGTGTGTATGGAGAATATAGAAATGTTGACCATTTCCTAAACCACAGATCCCAAATATTTGGAAGGATGAGGAACACAAGAGCTTTCTGTGTTGTGTCCTACCTGCTCATGCCTCTATTGGAAGAACCATTTTGGAGAACAATTGGTAATAGCTAATAAAACTAGAAAAGCGTATGTCCTATGCATCAGCACTTCTATTTTTAGACCATTTCTATTCATTGCACAAGGATTCATGTACAAGAGTTATATTGCAGTACTGCTCAAAATTGTCAAAAATTGGAAATACCCTAAATGTCCATGAACCAGAGACTGAATAAGTAAATTGAACTATATCATACAGTGTCATATTACCGTGCTGGTGAAGCTGTTAAGCTAATGCACTAGAGCTTCATGAATTGACTGATGTCAAAAACATCCCAGTTCAAATTCGTTTTCCAAAACTTTTTTGAGGCCAGATGTGTTTTGGCATTTTTTTTAAATTCAGAGAGGCATATATCTCTATTTTAATAACATCTTCAGCAGAATTGGAGTAAGCAGTATGAAACCAAACATACTAATACTTCTATAGAAAAAAATATATGAATATTGAACAGCTACACATCAATTCCAATCATGTTTTGCCACCTAATGGGTTCAGATAAAGGTAGATTTTTTTCTACCAAACACATTATGGAGAAAAAATTTGGTTTTCAGACATTTTGACCTTTCAGTCTCTTGTAGAGATTCTGCCCTTGTATTCAATGAAAAACAGTTGCAAAAATAGGCATGTACTATGACAATACCTATATAAATTTTTTTAAAAATGCTTAACACGGTATATTTTATGGCAACATGCATGTTTAGACATTTATAAAAACTACTCAAGGGACTGATAATCACCTTATTGGGGAGAGTGTTTACTTCTGGGGAGATAAAGAAGTGAGATCAGTGAGGAGGAACAGTGAGGAGAAACAGGAAAATTCAACTGTATTTGTAGTGTCTTCTTGTTGTTTACACAAAAAGATGGGGACCAGGTCTTCTTACAAATGAAGTCACTAAAGGTAAAAGAAGTATTTAACCAGATGGGAAGAGTGGGAAAGGAGACGACAGGCAGAGATAAAACATATGAAAGCCTTAGAAGTACACAGACCATGGCATTGTCCAGAACACAAGATGGTTCTGTGGCTGGGGAACAGGGTCCTTGTTGAATTGGGAAGATGTAGGAGATGAAGCTGGAGATGGAAGAGGAGCAGCTGCCATCCTGAAGGTTGCGGGGGTGGGGTCCAGGAAAGGGTATGACCAAATGTGTGACTTCCAATGATCCCACTTGGAGCCAAATAATGCACAGATCATAGAGCTGCAGACTGGAGACAGCTACTGTTGCTTAAGTGACCCTGGGCAGTGGACTCTCTTGGCACACAGCTTTCTTTGGGATCATCCAAAAATTACTCTGCAAGAGGCCAGGGCAAGCACTGTTTCTACATTTTGAGAGGATAAAAAGCAAACTATAAAGGTCACACGATCTGCTCAGAGTTATAAAAAGGGAACAAGTAAGTTCAGATCCTCTGATGGGATTACCATCTTCTATTTTCGTTCCCAATAGTTGCCATCCCAACAAGAGGGCAGAGAAATAATCAGAGATGTTTTTGAAATACTTTTTTTCTGATTGTCAAGAAATATGGCTTATTTTTTTCCCCAAAAAACTGACAGAGAAGATTCAGTTGTTGAAACGTTGAGATAGGAAACCCCTGAAAGAAGCAAGCTCTTTTGAAGGAGCTTTCCACTGTAGAAAGATGGTGGTAGTAGAGCAGAAAAGGACCCTGGGCAGGTCTACTCTGACCCCCTCATTGATGCAAAGGGCAAAGCCAGGTGCAAAGAAAAGAAGTGATGACACCAAGTGGAATTTCGAATGTGGATGTCTTGAATATGTTTTGAGTTCCTTGCCAATTTTCCTCCTTTGTCAGTAGAGGGTGGTTTTAGGGAAAGACCAAAAGTTGAAGAAATATGGACTTATGCCAGATGAGAAAACCACAATAAAGACCTTAGAAGAAAAGATGGTGTCAAACATCGGAGTGAGGACCCCTGCCTCGGTTAACAGATGTAAGATCAGGGATTTATAAAAGAGATTATGTGTGTGCACAAAAGACAACAGAAGCTCTGGTTGGCAGGGAGGACAGATTCAAGTCCAACACAATCCTGAAATGTATCCTCCCAGGTCTTCTTTTAAAACAAAAATAAGTTGGAAAACATCTCTCCATTTATGGATTGAAAATATCTGAAGGGCAGATTATATATCATGTGGGATAAAGAACATGCCTTTATAATTGATTAAATCGAATAGTTTCAGATCAATCATGGGCAATTGACAAATTATGAAGTTTTAATCCTGGTGGTCAGTATTCCCTTTAAGAGCTGAGGAATTGAGTTTAATTAACACCCAGATGGTCAGTTCAGTGCATCATCTGAAAACGTCCCAGGTGCCATTTTGTATTTCTCATAAACCCCATTTCATCAATTTGCTTAGCCACATACCCTCAAAACTATGCAGGGAAATAAACTTTGTATGGATAAGGGCTATATATTGGTATCTCATATTGATCATCTATTTCAGGCCAGATACTCTAAAATATAGTAAGTAAGTGTCTACCAAGAATTTTGCCATTCATTCATTCTTTAGCTCTCTGGAGTCTAAAAGGCATTCTCCGTGTGGGAGGGAACCGGAGACGAACAAGAGTCCCAGGCTACAAATCATATGCAGTCCATGAAGGACAAGCCAAGACACAAAGAAAACAGTCAGAGAAGAAGGAAGAGACATAGGAAGGACAAATGGAAGGCAGCAGGTACTTACCAAGCACCTTCTCACTGCCTGCCAATTCCCAGCTGCTGCCCAGCACCAGCACCATTTTGTTCTTACTTCCCTGCCCTTTCTGTACCCTCTCCCTATCCAAACTCTGTGCCTTCTTCCTCCCAAGCCTGGCTGCAGGGCTGGCAGAGCACCTCAATTTCCTTCTCCTTTGTTGTCATTAAAGGGAGCCCCAAAACTCTTCTGCTCACTTTAAGACACAGTGAACAAAATGGGGAATCTAAAAATGCCACAGAATGATCCCAAAATTTCCCTCCCCACCAAAGCAACAATATCATTCTCTTTCTGTGAGTCAGCTCTAGCTTTAGCTTCAGTGTCATATTCTAACATCCATGAATGTCAGAAAGATCAGCAATCTTGTTCATTTGGAGACCTGAAAAAATAATTTAAGTCACACATCTTGAATAATGAAGAGATATTAAGCCTTTCCTCTGGGGAGTCTTATAAATAATATTCTTTGTTTATTCAGTTGTACAAAAACATGTTCAAACTATGAAGTTTTAATATCTGCATCGAGCAAAGGTTATTGCAAAGGCATAATATTGAGTTTATATATGAAACAGACACATTTCTAGGTGTAACCCTATTTCCTAGCATCGGAAGCCTACTCCCTCCTATCTCCTGCAAGACTTAATGCCCCTTCTTCTTCTCCTTCTCCATCTCCATCTTCTCCGTCTCCGTCTCCATCTCCGTCGTCGTCTCCATCTCCGTCGTCGTCTTCTTCTTCTTCTTCTTCTTCTTCTTCTTCTTCTTCTTCTTCTTCTTCTTCTTCT
>NW_019154104.1:27681609-27726188 GCF_002288905.1 Enhydra lutris kenyoni
CCTGCTCCTCCTCCTCTCCCTTCTACTCTTCCTCCTCCCTCCCCCTCTTATCCTTCTCCTCCTTCCCTTCCCCTTCCCCTCCTTCTCCTTCTCCCTCCTACTCTTCTTCTTCTCCTTCTTCTTCTTCTTCCTTCTCCTCTTCTCCTTTTCTTCCTCCTCTTCCTCCTCCTCCTCCACCACCTCCTCTTCTTCTTCTTCTTCCCCCACCTCTCCCTCCTCCTTCTTCTTTCTCTTCTTTTCCTTCCTCTCTTCCTCCTCCTCCTACACCACTTCCTCCTCCTCCTCCTTCTTTTTCTTCTTCTTCTTCCTTGATTTGACTGTTTCTGAATTGCTAATATATTAAAAAGGAATTGCTTAAAAATCTGGGATGATTGAGATTCTGTGTGTCATGTGTTTTGAATGGCATTGAATATGACTTCCTTGCATATACGATGTTCTTTATGATTTTCATACAATTGCATTTTAAGATTTTGTGAAATCTTCTATTGAAAGAAATGGTTTAAGGACCAAACCTCTGTGAAAATTAATACAACAACAAAGGAAGAAAGAATAAGGGAAGTTGAATAAGTGGAGTGGGTGGGTTCTTTTCATTATTCTGCTCTTTTATCCTGGTAGCAATATTATGGAGAAGAGCAAATCTCAGGATGCCCTGATGTACGTAATAATTAGTCCTTAGGCACTTTTATTTCTTGGCGTAAGGTCATTCTGAATATTGGGATGTATCTACTTGTTCTCCAATCTCTGTGCTAGCATCCACTGGGAAGGAGAGGAGGGATCAGAGAGGCAGAATGGAGGCAAAGTGAATGATAGAGCAAAGATGTCTAGAAGAAGCCAAGGCAAGCTATAACCATGATTGGTGCAGCTGACTGTCTCCAAATGCAGATGGGTTTGGGGTCAGTGCCCCCAAGTCCTGACATGCCTGTGCCTGAATTTCTATAGGCAGAAATTCAGGTGTCAGAGACAGAGTGTGGTGTTAAAGAACCAAACCCTGAATGTACACCAGGTTGCCATTTGGCTAAATTAGAGAGATGTAGCTTCTTCAGGACCATAGCCAAAGTGGAACCCTACATTTCTGGGCTTTGCATGAATAACCATGGGGTCAGCAAGTGAGAATCAGCAAGGCCTCTTCTGGTGGACAGTAGAACACCCCCTCCTCAAAGATAGTCATGTCCTATCTTGGAAACCTGTGGAGATGGTACCTTCCATGGTGAAAGGCACTTCACAGATGTGATTAAATTAATAATCTTGAACTGGGAAGATAATTGTGGATTATCCAAGTGAGCTGGATGTAATGAGGAGGGTTCTCAGCAGGAAAGCAGGAGGTTCAGAGGAAGCAAGTGATATGACCATGGGAGCAGAGGGGTTGGGAATGTTACCATGGAAGCAGGCAAGTCAGAGTAAGGACATTGCTGGAAGGGGCCACACTAAGGAGTATGCACCACCTCCGGGTGCTAGGAAGGATAAGGGATGTTCTTTCTCAGAATTCCCAGAAAGAATTCCCTGCCAACACCTTCATAGCAAGACTTCTGACCTCCAGAACTGTAAGACCATAAATGTGTGTGGTTTTGAGCCACTAAATCTGTGATCATTTGTGACCATATTCTTGGAAAATGCATACATCCTTTTTCAGGATTTTCATTCTGAAGTTCCCTTTCTTTGACATGAGGGCTGTCTCTTGACATGCCAGTCTCCCTTTCCCTGAAATCGGTTTGTCTTCAAGTAGCATGTTGCACATTGAGACCACTGTGCATGGCAGGTCTTCCTTCCACCTCTGTCAGACCTCAATGAAGATGATTCACTGGATTCCCAAAATAACTCCTAACTAGGAGAAGACCCTAAACATCTTTCATGTTCACCTTTTCCAATCATTTTGCCTTTCATATCCCCATGGGCCTATTCTCCCAACTATCATAGTACATTTGCAGAAACTGGAGAGCAGAAGCACTTGCCCACCCCCTCCCACAAGCTACAATGGGGGGAGGGTAGTACGTGAAGGAAGCAGGAGAGAAACCATCCATTTTGGCGCCGTGCTTAACTATTGGCATCTTGGCTCAAAGCCAATGCATTCAGCTTATAATAATAACTGGCAGGGATCCAGAGCCTTTTGGAAAATAAGAAAGAAAAGCAGAAAGGAATTAAGAAAAGAGAAAAGGAAAGAAAAAGAAATCCGAGTAAAAAGAAGAAACCAAGCAAAAGAAGGCCAGCAAAATCCTACTGTTGATTTCTCTTTAAAAAAATAAATAAATAAATAAATAAAATAAATAAAAGGAAGGAAAAAACACCTACAACATATTTTCTAAAACCATCTGTTTTAATTATACTCCATGGCCTGTAACTAAATGTAAGTGAACATCTTACCTTTCCTGCCTTCTGAAATCAGAATGTAAACACATTCAGCTTAATGGCGGCTATCATAAAAATGAAACAACAAAGAAAAAAAAAAGAAAAACAAAAATGATTTGGGCATGAGCATGAACTTTGTTGGAGTGAGTCATAGACCAGGGTCGTATGTCCGAGCCTGGCCTTGCTAAGCTCAGTGAATATACCACACTGATAAGAAAACAGAGGCCACAAGACAAGGAGTGGTGGCCTGAGTGGTGGATGTGGGCGCAGGGCCAGGGAAGGACCTACGCAAGAATTAAGCATCTCTCTCTGCCAGATGCCGTGCTAGGCACATGACATACACACAGTCAAATAACCATCACAGCCACCCTGGAGACATGAAGGGTCATCTTCCACCTTCCAGTTGGGGACAGTGAAGCTGGAAGGGAAGAATGACTTTCCCATCTCATGCCCCACACAGGATGCCACCCATCTGGGCCCAGGATAAAGCTCTTCCCCTTCACCGGCCCTGCCCACGGACACTTGCTGCACCTCTCAACCTCACTCTGGTTTTTAGACAGGTCAAGAAAAATCTGCCCAAGCAATGGAGAAATGGCACACTCAGATGCTCGGCTGCATTGGGAAGAACGGAAGACCTCCAAACTCGAAGTCCCTATATGACTTATAAGGTTGGACATAAAAATAAAATACCCATCCCTTCCCCCTTGAAACCCTAAAAACTGCTGACAGCCTAGCAGTTTCCTTAACTGGCTAATGTCATCTGGCAGTGTAGGAGTGTGACTAAAAGGAGCAAGTCATTTCATCTGGAGAAATGAAGTTAAACAGGCATATGGGGGGCGGGGGGAGAAAGAGGGAGAGGCCGGGCAAAACGGTACAAGTGAAAGCTATTTGTAATAATGGCAAAATTAATAACAAAGACCAATAGAATCTTGCCGGAGGATTGGTAATTTTCATTTATGGAAAGCACATCAGAGTACCAGGTGTTTTATACGTCCTCATGAAATTACCTTTGGACTTTTAACTCCACAGTTAAATGTTTGTTTTGGCTGGACTAGAATATGTAGGCCAGGATGTGGACTGGTTTTTGCCGGGAAAGTATGGAATTTTGTTGGGATCCTTAGAGAAGGTGACAAGAAGGAACCATGGCTCAAAGCTAATTTGGAGCTGGAAGCCCATGGGCCATAGGGCAAGAGTCCCAGTTGGGGAGCCAAGGACTTAAATCCCAGCCTGAAGATGCACAAATGTGTGGGAAGAGTTTGGGAAGGTCAGCTGGGCTGTCTGCGCCCCATGCTCCTCAATTTTGGATGGTTCGTGGAAGGCTGAATATGAAAGTGTAAGGATCATGCACTTCTCTCAGAAGGGGAAGGGGCAGGTACCATATTCTTCAATAAGCCTTTCCCTGAGAAGGACAGGTGCGTCCGTGAGAAATGGGATCTGCCGATCTAAAACCTACAGCTTTGAGAAGGAAAGGTTGGATGACTCGTCTAGTTTCAAAAGGATGGTATGTAGCAGAGCTGAGTTTCACCCAGAACCGAGTCTAAGATGTCTGCTCCTTGTCTCAAGTTGGAAAAGAGTGTTCTTTCCAGCCTAAGTGGCAGATAGGATGAGGAAACACATCAGGGAGAAGCCAGCTTTGAAGAAGGAAGGAGGATTTGCTGTCTTGTGGACTTAGGTAAAGTTAGCAGGCTCTGAGAGCAAGTGTCTCCTCACCTGCCAGCAGCTCCCTGCGTATGGGGCTCTCTGCTCAAGCCTATCCCCAGGGGAGCCTGGTCTCCTGCTCTGTTCAGTGAGACACCCGACATAGAGATGCTCTAAGTCCTTGGTACTCCCAGCAAGGGACTCAGGACCCTCAGCATCAGCATCACTTGGGAGTTTTGGAAAACTTCAGAATCTTGGGTCCCAGCCCAGACTGAGAGGAGCAGAATCTGCATTTTAACAGCAATTCAGGGTAATTCATGAGCACATTACGGTTTGAAAAGCTCAGTACCACGGGTCCTTGTACTTCTAGGATTCTGAGGCTCAGTTTTATTCCAAGGGTACCGATAGTGACTACTGCCAGAGGGAGAAAGAGAGGGAGAGGGAAACAAAAGAAGGAAGATGGAAACACTAAAGGACAGTGAAGACGGACACATGACAGAGTGAGAGACTATTCCAGAGGTTGGAAAAGCAGAAAAAGGACACAGAGCAAAAGATGGAGGAGGGAAAGGACAGAGTGGGGGGACAGAAAAATAGAAAAGGATAGCCACCTGGGTGCCCCCCATGGCAGGGAGAGGTGGACAGAGACACACCAGAGGACGTCCCCAGCTGGCAGCCAAGCACAGTCAGCCTTCCCAGCCTCTGCCCCGTGTACAGCCTGGTGACTTTTCTGATACTTTGGAGCAGCTCGTTTGTGTGGCAGATTAATCACTCAAGCCGGTGCTATTGTTAATGAGAAAAATCACTATTATGCATTCCTTCCACATGCATGCACCCTTTTCTTGGATATGCCCAGTTATAAATTAGCCATTTCCATTATTAATTTTTCCTGAATGACTCATGCTGCAGGAACTCAGCATCAGCCAGAGTCTGGGAGAGTTCGATTTCTGCGGTCATCTGCCTTTGTGCGTTCCGACCAGAGTTAACCCTGCAGACATGATGGGAGCCGCTGGGAGGAGGGCAGTGATGGTTCTACAAATCACCATGGGGGGCGGCTCATTTGTGAAGCCCACCAGGGTCTTGGGTCATCTTCCGAAGGCAGGCTGGGATGGACGAGGAAGCTGAGATGACAGTTGAATCTATTTCTCCTCCTGGTTTTAGAGGCCAAGTACACAGGTGAAGAAATGGCCCCATTAAACCTTTCGGACATATACTGGAAAACGATTAGTAGACTTTCTCCTTATTCATTCATCAAACAAAGTCATCTTATGTTCCTTCCAGGTTCAGACACTGGAGGGACATCAGGACAAAGGGAAAGACGGGCCTCAGGTTTGTTCTTCTCTTGGCTGCTTTCTGTCAACAGCTTGGACAGATTTTTGATTGACCTTTTTTACTTAGGTGTCCAATGGGAAAAGGGATACTCACCAACAGCCTTGCAGCAAGGACCAGGAAAAATTTAAGTCTTAACTAAATAAAAACAAACAAACCAACAGAAAACCTTGCCAAACTGAGTTTTTAAATTGAGTAAACAATTACTGGGGTATGCAGAGTATCATAAAGAAGATTCTATTGAAATACTGGAAGTAGTTTTGCCATATAGAAATTGAGGATTTCTCATGTCCTAATGCAAGAGTCTGGGATGTGGGATTAGCCTGTCTAAAATATTGAAATATAGGGACACCTGGGTGGCTCAGTCAGTTAAGCCTCTGCCTTGGGCTTAGGCCATGATCCCAGGGTCCTGGGATCGAGTCTCACACCGGGCTCCCTGCTCAGAGGGGAGTTTGTTCCTCCCTCTCCCTCTGCTGCTCTCTCTCTGTCAAGTAAATAAATAAAATCTTAATAAAATAAAATAAAATATTAAGATATAAACGTAAGAGTAATTCAGAGAAAAATTTCAAAAAGCATTGTTACTTTCAGGTGTAAAACAATGAAGAATCCAGAAAAGCTGAAGACTGATGCTTGCTCCATGCAGTTTTCACTTCTCTGTGGGATCTGATCCTTGGTTGTACGGGGAGTCAAGGCATATGCTTGAATCACTGACATTTAGATTTTAGTTAAGGTGAAGACCCATATTATGTGAATATGAGCTTCAAAGACAAAGTGTATTGAAAATGCAGGATATTGGGGATTACCTGGCCACTACAGAGGTTCCTTCTCTGTGAACCTATCTTCTGGTACTGAGCTCTCTTACTATCAGTGTATTATATGAACTGAGGATTTATTTATATGACACAGAGACAGAGAGGGAGAGAGCAGGGGGAGGGGGAGGGGCAGAGCAGGGTGAGAGGGAGAGAGAGAATCTCAAACACATTCCTGGCTGAGCGCAGAGCCTGACTCGGGGCTCTATCCCATGACCTGGAGAGCATGACCTGAACAGAAATCAAGAGTCTGAGGCTTAAAGGACTAAGCCACCTAGGCGCTCCTCCCTCCATAATTCTTATGTTGAAACTACCTCCCCGTCAATGGCATTTGGAAGTGGAGCCTTTGGGAATTGGTTAGGTCCTGCAGAGCCTTCCTGAATGGGATTTCTGCCCTCACATGGAGAGAGCACTAGTCTGCACCTCAGCAGAAGACCTGGCCAGCACCCGACCACCCCTGCCATGCACCCCAATGTTGGATTTCCAGCCTCCAGAACCATGATAATTAAGAATCTGCTATTCATAACGCAGCTAACTTGTGGTATTCTGTTACGGTGTTCATTGCCGCTGATCTCCTCGTTCCCCGCCTTCAGACCTTGGCAATTCTGTTTCCCACCCTTGACATGTTTTTATCTTTTCCTACTTGGCAAACTTCAATCAGCCCATCAAGATCCAGCACAAACATTGCCTTCTCAGAATGGGGTTGGGTCCTTCCATTCACACAAATGAATAAGGCTTCCCTGGGGCTAGGGGCTATGTCAGTTCTCTGGGGAAAGGGCTCTTGGCTGGCTCAGACCCTTGTGCTCATCTCTGGGCATTGAGGAAAACCCAGGGTCATCCCCCAGGGCTGTCTCTGTTAGCTCAGATTCCTTTGAAGAGAAAACACGTCAGAATAATGCCTGGCACAGCATGTAGTCTGTAGTTATCACAACTGTGCAAATACCTGCTGTATTAAAAACCTTCCGATCAGTTGTGTATCTTCAAATCAAGTTGCTTTCACGTTTGTGCATTTGTTTCCGTATCTGGTTTTGTTTGTAACGGGAGGGCTGAGCCGGGCATCAGTTGTAGATGCCACTACATCTTCATCCGACTGCTACCTTCGTCCAACTATTTTAATTCAAATACTCTTGTGTGCGTAATAACTTATAATAAATAGGAAAAAATTTATTGCTGCCTATGTTCTTCAGGATAACATAAATGAGGTGATTTGGGGTCGGAGGATCCTGCAAAAGAGGGCTAACCTCACACCTCTTGGACCTCCTATCCTTTCGGCTCCAAAAGCCAAATGCCAGTCACAATTATTTGGCCATAAATTGAGAGCTCTCCGCCTGAAAGCTGTGATTCCAGCGGTGTTCTGTGCGTGTTGCATAGTGTGAGATCCCAGAGAGATCACATTTTCACACTTACCCATCTGCCACCACCTGCCTCTCAAAGAGCCACCCAGTCAAACTCTTCAGAGTCCTGGCGATTGCAAGAATTTATTTTGAAAATGAAGTAGGAACAAAAGATGACTGAGCCCTCTCCCCAGCCTCCTCCTGGCAGGGTCAGGGGCAGAGCTGAGGCCATGAGCTTTGGTCCCAGGCTGCCCTCCCCTCCCCTCCTTCCCACCACGTTCCCCTGCTGAGGATAATTTGGGGGGTGGGGGGAACTTCGCTCCCACTCTGTTGCAGGGGAATCTAGTCAGATGCTCTAAGAAAGAAGCCTGAGTGACGTGGCTGCCTCCTGTGAATTATCATCTTCTTGTTCCCATTTGGTTTCAGCAATTACGCCTTTGACATTGCAACACGTCATCCTGACACGGGGCCTGCTCCACACTAGGCAAGGGGATCCAGGTACCCAGGAAAGAGAAGGGGACGCACAACTCTCCAAAGGTGATGGACAGGGAAGCGCAGGAGATTCAAGTCCTGACTGTAACATCGGACAACACATGAATAGGACACAGGAATTCTGTGGCTTCAGGGCTCCAGACCTCACGTCCCAACAAGTGGCAGCTCTCATCTGTACCTTGCGCTGAAATTACCTTTTATCCTAAATCAAAATTCACAGGCTGGTTTGTTCTTTTCTTTTTCTTTTTTTCTTTCTCTTTCCTGTGTTGGCTCATTTAATGCTCAAACAGGTAAGTAGAGAGCGAGCAAACAACTCCTCACGGGGGCTAGGTCCCTCCCCAGTGCTTCTGCCTGGCCTTTTGGTGGATGCAGAGAGAATACAGGCCTGTGGCTTAGAGGTGGGCTCCAACCCTCACCCAGGCTTCTGCAAGGAAGCTGTGTGACCCGGAGCAAGCTGACTGTCCTTCCCCGGCTTCTTTTTATTTGTTCATTAGTAAAATGGAGGTAATAAAGCTGCCTTCCTAGGGTTGTTGAGCTGATTAATGAGGGATCAGTAAAGTGTGTTCAGCACGGTGCCTCTCTCGGGGTAACCCTGCAGAAAGTGGCTCCTGTTTTCATCTGCATTCTCTCCACTTAAGTAGAAATAAAAGGCATCCTGGCTCCAGTTTCAACAATCTGTTTAATTGAATATCAAAGGAGGTAAGTGGCTAATATACACAACCTGACTACCCGTCCCCATTCCTCTCTCCTGGGTCAGGAGAGGATGAACAGAAGAGAGGCCACATTCTCTCTTCCCAGGCCATCCAGGTATGTTTTCCTGCCTTATCTACTCTCTGGTTTCCCTGCCAATGGACCTGCTGGGAAGTACTGTTAGAAGATCAGAGGGTGAGAAGTTGGGAGAAGGGAAAGCGCATCTCCCCAACCTGTCTCTGGACATCTCCAGCACCTGTGGTGTCTCCTGCTGGCTCTGGCTCTAGTGGGTACCCTTCTCTGGGCAGCCCCTGCTGTGGGCACCTCCCTATCTAGGAGGCCTTCTCCACTCTCCATCACATGAGTTATTAAACATTAACATTAATTAAACATTATCCTTCTGAGGATTAAACATTATCCTTCTGAGATGCCTGGCATGGATTCTGCTTTCTTTTTTTTTTTTTTTTAAAGATTTTATTTATTTATTTGACAGTGATTACAAGTAGGCAGAGAAGCAGGAAGAGAGAGATAGGAGAAGAGATAGATCGGGCTCTCTCAGCAGAGAGCCCGATGCGGGGCTCGATCCCAGGACCCTGGGAGCATGACCTGAGCTGAAGGCAGAGGCTTTAACCCACTGAGCCACCCAGGCGCCCCTGGATTCTGCTTTCTTGACCAGACCTTGAATCTCATCGGAAAGATGCATTTGTACTTGAACTTGAAACTGTCATGGGCCAAGGAAACTCTACAAATGGGCTCCTTCTCCCTCCTAAGCCACATGGTGTGCTTTTCGGTTATAAGATCACTCTTGCATTTTCACTGGGGTCTGTACATTTGCTTGGGACTTACCACCAGTTGAGAAACCTCAGAATTCTAGAGAAATTCAACATGGAGCCAGAGTTATGCCCATGACCAGGGGGTCTAATGAGAGTCCATCCTGAATCTTTTTCTGGATCCAGTGTGGCTGGATTTGCTGAGCTGGTAGGTTGTCTATGCATAGGTTTTGTGTCTCCAGCAGAACCCTCTGCCCCTCTGGTCCCCCTATGGAAGCTTTGCTATGTGTGCTGATGTGGTGGCCATCACACTGGAGAGTGAGGCTGAATATTTAGCCCCACAGCACAGCGTAGGAGGTTAAGATTAGACAGACTAGATTCAAGTCCACCTCTGCTGCAACTTGCCCATTGGCCTTGGACAAGTTGTTGGCCAGTTCAGAAAGAGCAGATTGTTGGAGGAAGAAGAATGGAAGAAACTTAGAATTGCCCAAGAAGGACCATGGGTTGGTCATCGGCCTTGGTTCTGCTGTTGGAGCACAGTTTTGGGATTATGGTTGTGACTCTGATTTCTTGGGGCGTTTCACTACCACCTTGCCCCACAGTGGAAATCACAAACTGTGACTGGGGCATTCTTACGGTAACACGTAACTCTGTGGTGTTTATCATGGTGGAGCCTGACCCTCAGAAGGGCGAGGGGATGGACTAACAGAGCTGCTGGGGCAGGAGATGAGCCTGAGCTGTCCACCTGGGGGCCTCCGCATCTTCTTACCAGCATCAACTCTCAGCACAGAAGCAAGGACACTTCCCACATTCCAGAAAGCATTCAAGGTCTGCAAAATGTGGGTAAAACTACTCACTGGTAACAAGCCTGGAGACCTCATCACTCTCTAGCTGAGCAACTGAGCCTGACACTGTTTCCATGTCCCCTTTTACTGAACACTTTTTGGGGCAGGTGGTGCTCCTTCAAAAGGCTCGTGGAGCAGCTAAACACGCCTGCTTTCGCTGACAGGAAGGCCCGGCCGCGTGACTTTGGGCAAATCGATTAACCTGCATAACAATATAGTTTCCTACATTGCAGTGTGAGCCCAGTGAGACCTGGTCAGATTTTCTGGGAACATTCAACATAAAAGAGGGCATGCTCGCTAAAATGAATACAGTAAATGTTAAATAAATGGTGTATTTTATAGGATAGATATTATTAATTGGAGACAAGCCACAGATATCACTCCTACCCCCATTATAGCCACACACAGAATCCAGTAACTAGCCCTCCAGTGTCCTCCTCCCTTCAGGAAGCTTCTTTCCAGTTGAAAGTAAAGAGGGGTATGTCTACATTTGAAGGGCTGACAGATCTGGGAGAGATGGGAAGGAAGAAAAAGAGCCACTTGGATGGAGACGGAAGATGGAGTCCTTGTGTGGAGCTATGTTTAAGGAGAAAAGCCCCTTCTGGATCAGAATAAGAAGGAGGGATGCATGCAAACGCCTGATGGTAATCCCTTCTGTGAACTTAACCAGACCCCTTTTAAAGGATTGCGAGAAAATGGAGTACACAATGGCAGTTATTTTCATTACTCCTGTCTTTTAAACTTCTTGCACATTAGAAAAAACAAAAACAAACAAACAAACAAACAAAAAACCTTCTTCACGTAATAAGCCTCCAGGACTGAACTACCTGTGCCCTGTCCCAACAGGGTGATAGCAAGAACCCACCCTTTTCGTTGCTAGTAATGATCGTTGCACACCCTTGGCTTGCGCCAGGGTATGAGGAACTACTTATCTCAAAGACTAGCAGTTTTTCATTTGCCTTTTGTCCAAACAGAGAACAGACAGATCAATTGATAGAGAGAGAACTCCTTCTACGGTTTTAGATGAATAACGATCGTCTTGTCCAGCCTAGGAAAGCAAACAAGCCATTCCACTCCAGCCACCCGACGGCAATTATGTCCTGAGTGGCCCTCAGCTGGCTGAGCTGCTCACATCTCACTGGCTTCAGGGACGGGACAGCAAAGCAGACTTTTGAAGAAATGCATTTTAGTAAACAACATCTGGACAAAGCAAAGAAGAAATGGGAATGCAGTCGGGCAACACCCATGCAGTGACAGATTGGATCTTTAATAAGCAGGCACTTAATTAGACAAGTAATTTGTAAGAGACGTTAATGGAATGTGAGTATTCAACTTTGACCAAGACACTTGCCTCAAAGTCTAGGCTCTGTCACACACTGAGGTTCATGTTCCGAACCTGACGACGCCCCCTGTCTGTGAGCAATTAGTGTGCACTCAGCACTGTGCCGGTGGCAAGAATAGTATGCAATATTTTCAAGCACTTCAGAGTTTCCATCTGCCCACTTCCCTCTCCCCAGCAGAAGGCTGATCAAGAGAGGAAGACAGAGCCTGGGGACTGAGGGAGGGGAGGGGCTCTTACCCACAGTCATGGTCTATGCAGTTAGGACACACATCACAGCCTTACCCCAGGGAATTCCTAAGTGTTGCCATGAAAGGATGTCGAGATCACTTGTCAATCAGGGACAGCATGAATTGCCAACACCAAGGAAATGGAACAATGCCCAGGTTGAGCTGAAATGAGAGGCCACAGGTCAGGAGAGGAAGCTGGGTGACGGTCAGCATTCACCGTGGGCATAACTGGTGCCCAGTTGTGGAGAAGGTCATCCTTGCTCTGTCCCGTGGCTAGGCTAGGGCAGGGTGGATCCAACCAAGCAGTAGTCCTCAACCCTGGTTCCGCAATGCAATCTGACTTTCAAGAACACTGATGCTAATACCCCACCCCAGACCAGTTTGCTGAGAAGCTCAGGCATTGAGTCCCGACTTTGCGTGTTTATTTTGTTTGTCTGAAGTTTCCCTAGGTGATTCAAATGGGCACAAAGGTTGACAGCCATCAAATGAAAGTATCTGAGGGTTTCGTGGTGTGGAGATGGGAAAGCAGCTACAGAATCATCCAGACCCAGTTTCATGCCCTTCATTTATAAGGACATTTTTTGTTAATTTTTGCTTGTAATACAAGGTCAAAAACTTCAGGCAAGTCTGCCGCAGCATTATTTTCCCCACATGTAGCACTAAAATAATATTTTCTGCTGAAGATTTTTGTGGGGGTTAACTAGATATCATATGCACAATTCTGATGTCACTCAACCTACCCTCTGATCTAAAGTCACTGCATTAATTCCATAAGTACTTACTAAACACTAACCATGTGTTTGATATTCCCAGATGAATAAGGCACAACTGGTACTCATCCTCTAAGACAGTGGTTGTCAAAGTTAGCATCTGTCAGAATCACCTGGAGGGCTTGTCAAAACAAAGACTGTTAGTCCCCACCCCAAAGTATTTCAGTCCGGGTCAAGGGTATCACCTGATCGCTAACTATTCCAGGAAGTCACGTGGTGATTCTGATGCTGCTGGCAGGAGGACCCCACTTTGAAAACCACTGTCCTAGGAAGGGACAGGCTATTAGGAAGGACAGATCATTGAACAGGTAGTTTTAAAAAATGGGATCAGTGCTGGGAATGAGTGTCCGGTATTGGGAGTGGGAGCCTGAGGAGGAAAGAGGAGGCAATCTTGAAGTTATTTCAGTCAGTGGATGTCAGGGAGGGTTCCTGGGAAAAGGTAAGGATGAGAAGGGATTAAGGGAGAGGAGGAAGAGTCCCCAGGTGGAGGGAATTGGTCTCATCAAGAACAAAAGGAAGGAGTATGCCTGGATGCATGGGGACCTGCATTTGGAACATAGAGGGCGGGGGGGTGAGGGATGTCCAGGGCAGACAAGTAAGGGGCAAGGCTGGGGAGGGAGTCCAGAAGCCATTGATGAGAAGCGCAGTTGAAGGCCATTGAAAAGTGCTAGGGAGGAGTGCAGACCACAAGGTCTGTGTTAGGAAAATGTCCATATGCCCCTCCTGGGAAATGGGATGGCAGGTGGACACTGGAGGCTACATTCATTCTGCTCTGGGAGGCTCTTTGGTTGGAGCCTGACTCAGACAATTAACTGTTTTTTACACAGACGGGCCTTGTCTGAAAAATGAACACTCTGGTTTGCCCAACAAGAAAACTTGGAAAGCCAGAGAGACACTCCTTCTAAGTCTCGGGGCCTTATAGACTTCATGGATAAATTTCGAGACAGTGAAGAGAAAAGCCAGGGAGGAAATCTGGAAGGAGCACATATGCAAGTGCCCTGTGGCTGCTGTAACAAATTCCTACAAACGTGGGGGCTTAAAACAATGCAAATTTATTTTCTAAGAGTTCTGGAGGTCGAAGTCCTGAAATCATGGTGTCATAGGACCACATTTCTTCTGCAGGCTCTAAGGTACTATTAAGGTACTACTAAGGTACTACTGAGGTACTACTACTAAGGTACTACTAAGGCCAACTTCTAGAGGCTGCCCACATTCCTTGATGCAAGGTCCCCTTCTGGAGATGGCATCACTCTGACCTCTGACCTGCTTCCAGTGTCATACCACCTCTCTTATAAAGACTGCTGTCCACAGGTAATGAAGGATAGCCTCCCCATCTGAGATTCTTAATTTAGCCACATGCACGCAGTCCCTTTTGCCCTATGAGGTAGCATGCTTACTCACCAGCTTCACGGATTAGGAGGTGGACACATCTGGGGACCTTTATTCTCCTTCCACAGGGGCAAGATGGCACATGGGCGATGGTTTGAGGGTACAATGTCCAGTAAAATTAAGACAATAGAGTCAGGGGCGCCTGGGTGGCTCAGTGGGTTAAAGCCTCTGCCTTCAGCTCAGGTCGTGATCCCAGGGTTCTGGGATCGAGCCACGCATCGGGCTCTCTGCTCCGCAGGGAGCCTGTTTTCTCCTCTCTCTCTCTCTGCCTGCCTCTCTGCCTGGTTGTGATTTCTCTCTGTCAAATAAATAAAATATATATAAAAAAAAAGACAATAGAGTCAGAATGCTAAAGGTTAAGAAGAAAAATTTTAAAAATAAAGGAACTCCTTTCTGTGAGCTAGCTTTGTGCCTCTCTTTAAAATAACCCAGTGGGAAGATGTAAGTCAAAGTCCTCTCTGCAACGACTGATGGGATGATTTTATTTCTTCTTTATTTATTTAATGTTCTAAAGCCCATCATTCCTTCCTTCCTTCCCTCCTTCTTTCCTACTTTCCTCCTTCCTTCCTCCCTTCCTCTCTCCCTCTGCCCTTTCCTTCCTCCCCTTGCCCTCCCTCCCTCCCTTCCTTCATTCCTTCCTTCCTTCTTTTTCAGATATGCTTTCAATGGGCTCTGATTTCAAGACTTAGATATAATACACCAATAGCTATGAAACAGGCCCTGAAACAGCAGACACGTTTTACAATAACATAAATGTTTTAACACCCCTTGAATCCTCCTAATTTTCACTTGCTTAAAAAAAGAAAAAAAGTTCTGAATTGTATATTTTCATTTCTTATCCTTACTGCTCTCTTATTTTTGAAGTTTACTTTCGTGTAGTTTTATTTATTTATTTATTTTATTTTTTTTTTTTTAATGGAACACTTCACAAATTTGCGTGTCACCCTTGCTCAGGGGCCATGTTAATCTTCTCTGTATTGTCCCAGTTTTTAGTATAAGAGCTGCCAATGCGAGCACTACTTTCATGTAGTTTTAAAGGATTTACCTTTCCCCTTGGAAATCATTTCCCACATTTACTAAATAATTAGGATTAAAAAACATGTTTAGCTTGCTTTATTGAGTTTGTGTACCTGTGTCTGTGAATTTTGAGTTGGAAAAAAAAAAAAACAATCACCCTCATGCAGTGCTCTGATGAGTCCCCACAGTTGACTTTTACACCACTTCTAAAATAATTTGCTAAAGAAAATAGGACACTATTTTTTTTTCATAATATCCAATATAGGGTAGGAGTGTGGCAATGGAATACATCCTATTATTTAATATCCTATAAATTTTGAGGCAAGTATGTACACACTTGCATATGCACAATGTCCTTCTTTTATACTAAGACTCCTCTGAGATTACAGTGTATTTTGTCCATCTATGAGAAGTTTAGGGATTTCAGTTCTTTGCAAGGTAGTGGGAAAGGATCTGTAGGTGCTGGGGATGTGGGATGATTTGAACAAATGTGAGTTTCTCAAGCAGAATGTACACTCAGACTGAGTCCACACTTGGTCATGTGGTAGTGGAAACGAAGGTGGTCTACAGACGTTTAGCTCACATGTGAGGTCTTAGAGAACATACCACCCCCAGAATCTCACAAAAAAATACATAAATAAACAGAATTTTGGGGGAGGTGTAAAATGGTGATTTTGTTAAAGCACGGGGACAGGACCCGTGGGCAGAGAGAGCTGCTGCACAGGGTGGTGAGGGGCAGCTGATGCAGAGGTGGGGGAGGTCAGGAAAAAGGGAGGTTTCCAAAAGAACTTTCATATACAGAAAATCTTAATGAGTATTATCTAGAAGCAAGATACAGAAAGTGCAATAGCAAAAGACAAGATACAAAAAGAGAAGAAATAACAGAGGACAAAGAAATAGGTGATAAATTATAATAATGTAATATAATATAATATAATATAATAAATATATGATAAATTACAATTATTGGCAGGAACAGAAGGATAATAAAAAGCAGAAGCTTTCGTAGCTACAGATTTAAGATCGATAGGCAAAAAAAAAAAAAAAGGAATAATAATAATGTGTCAATACCACAAGGTTTTACTTTCTTTTTCTTTTTTTAAATTGCTTTTAAAGATTTATTTATTTATCTGAGGCGGGGGAGGAACAGAGAGAAAAAGCCTCAAGCAGACTCCCCGCTGAGGGCAGAGCCTGACATGGGGCTCGATCTAATGACCCTGAGATCATGATCTAAGCCAGAACCAAGAGTCCGATGTGCAACCGACTGAGCCAACCGGCGCCCCATGGTTTACTTTTATTTGAAATAAACTTATTTTCACTTAAACATTTTACCTAAAAAGGATTCATCTGTCAGCTTTCTGGGTTAAGGCCTTTATCCTGTGTGTGCCTCGGCTGAACCTATTTCTACATGTTGTTTCTCACCCAGATCACACCTACTTTTCACTGCCAGTATTTTTTATTTTACTTGAATTTCTTTTCATTAGAGGGAAAAATTAATTTGACAATAAATCTGAATGTAGGCTCTTCCTAATATTTTACAGGAGGTTCTATGTGTCTCGCCTGCATTTAATGACCTGGTGGGAACAGGAGAGCAGAGACCCACCACGCAGTGGCCTTACTCAACTACGCGGGTCGCCAGTCTGCATATATTGGACAAAGCACCTGGAGAGCTCTGGTTAATCCGGCTACTCAGTCAAATATAGGTCGTCTAAGACAGCTTCTGCTGCTGTGGTGTCGCAGAACCAGGACTGATAATTACTGTTCAATGGGAGCGTTGCACATTTAATAATAAGCTGAGGCTAAATTTCAGGAAACAGTAGCACAGAAACAGAGGACAGTGAGTGAAAGTAAAAGCAGACTAGAGTCTTCTTCAAGGACAAGGAGAGAGCAATGATAAATTAAGGCTTTTTCAGCAGGAAAAGTTAAATGTGGGTATTGAGATACAAGAACAGCCATAAAAAGTGCCTTTCTAACACAAGACTTGAAAAAAAAAGTAATAGCGGATAATAAGAAGTAAGATCCTGTGGCTTCTGTAAGTCTGAATACATATCGTGTACAAAAAACCAAAGCAGGTTGCACTCCCCTGTTAAAAAGAGGGACTAAGATTTGATTCTTTATTTAAAGCAACTATACATACAGTGACACACCACGGTGGCCTCTTGCTTATGTAAAAAATGATTCCTGTTTTTAAGAAATACGTATTGAATTACATAGAAGTGAAAGGATATGTCTAAGGTTCGTTTTAAATGATTTCACTTCAGACAAACACAGAGGACTCGACGAAGTAAATATGGTAAAATCTTGAAAACTGCTGAATCTGGGTGATGGGGACATCAGAAGTTCATTGGTATGTTTGCATTCTTTAAGAAAAGTCTTGAGGGGGGCGCCGGGGTGACTCAGTGGGTTAAAGTCTCTGCCTTCAGCTCGGGTCATGATCCCAGGGTCCTGGGATCGAGCCCCACATCGGGCTCTCTGCTCAGCAGGGAGCCTGCTTCCCTTCTTTCTCTCTGCCTGCCTCTCTGCCTACTTGTGATCTCTGTCCATCAAATAAATAAATAAAATCTTAAAAAAAAAAAAGAGGAAAAGAAAAGTCTTGAGGGATTCAGCTAAACTGGTATTCAGAAGGAAATGTACACTGTAAAGCATTTATTAGAAAGCAAGGAAGGTTGAAAATGAATGAGCTGAGGGGCGCCTGGCTGGCTCAGTCAGTGGAATGTGTGACTCTTGATCTCAGGTTTCTAAGTTCAAGTCCCACACTGCATATAGAGAAGGCTTATAAATAAAATCTTAAACATAAATAAAAATAAATGAGCTGAGTGTTCAACTCTTTGGTCAGCTTTATTAAAATTCACTATTTAAGAATGTGAACTGTTAATTTTTAAGAAGATGCACAAAACTGAGTAACCACCACCAAAATCATGATGTTGAATATAGAAGATTCAATATTAAAAAGCAATAGCTTTTTAATATTGAATTATTAGTTATCTCCCATTTAATCTATAAATGGATACTTTCATGCAATCAGATCAAAAGCCTGGTTGCACTTTTTAGGATATTGACTTAAAATTTCATATGGATGAGTAAATGTGCAAAATAGAAAATATAAATTCAAAAACTAAAATAAAAATAAGTTGTAAGTATGGATGAATTTTCTCTATGAGGTATCAAGATGGAAATTAAAATGACAGAGTATTATCTGATAAATGCTAAACACATCATTGGATCATAACAATGAGAGCAGAAACACGTGACTGCCTCTACAGAACTTAGCGTGTGGTAGAAGAAGGATGACCAGTTGGTGGATGTGGCAGGAACACTGCCAGATAACCGTCAAATCATTTCACTTTTCTCCTAGGCACACAGGAAGTCAACATTCTCCTTTATTCCTTGTGTCCAAGCAGGAGTTAATGGAATATAGATGAAAGTGACATGTGGCCTTTCCAGGTCTGGTCCCTAGAATATGCCAAGTGATTATTCATGTTTTCATTACCCTGCAGGACTGGAAGGGAAGGATTTGTAGATGGCGGAAGTTCAAAATGGAATGAACCAGATCTCGGTGACTTTGCATGGGGGAGTGCTTCGGGGTGAGCAAACCAACCTACATCGAATTGTGAGTAGAAACTGGATTTTGTAAGTCAAAGAGAAACAAGGATTATTACAATAGTTAGCATTTAACCCTTAATTAATACAGCAGGGGAAACGAGTAACAATTTAATGTATGGCTTAGGAGAAATGGTTACCCATTATAAAGAAAAAAAAATGTGCAATGTAATTAGTACTCTGCTTCCTACCAGAGAGAAAAATAAATTCAAGAAGGAATAAATACCCAATCATTTAAAAATACACCTGGAAGTCCAACGGGAGAATGTTTTGTGACTTTGTAATTAAGAAGACTTTCTTAAACAAAATGTACAACAAAGTAAAAACAAGAATCTCAAAAATTGAAATTTCGCTATGTGAAAAATCCTAAAAAGAAATTTCATGCCAAAAAAAAAAAAAATTAAGAACAGAGTATGAGATACAACTGACACTAGGAAACGTTTGCAACACAGAAAACAGTATAAAAAATAATGCTGAAAAGTCAAACCATGGAAAGGAAAATAATGTCAAGAGCAGAAGGGGAAATTCAAATGGCCTGCACATTTTTGAAAGGATGTTCCACTTCTTTAACAATCAGGAAATGCAAATTAACCAAGAGTGAGACACCATTTGTCACATGTCAGATTGGCAAAGATTACACAGTTTGATAATCTCAGTGTTAGACACCTCTTGGAGCAGGAGTCAGCCTTCTCTGGGGCAACTTGTGTGCTTCGACCACAGAGCAAACCGACTTCAGTGCGCGGATGGAGCCAGGGGGATAAAAATCACAAATGGAGTCTTTTTTTTTTTTTTTTTTTTTTTCCAGAAGATGTGATAGAATTCCCATGTCCACTTCCTTTGTCGCATTTTCTCCTTCCCCAACCCTTTGAATATGGATGGTTGGTTATTCCTTGTTCCGCTTTGTGATGAGATTTTCATTCTGGAAACTGAAAAATCAATACTTTCCCAGTGGTTCATTCTGATCTGGTATTCTTGCATCACATCATAATGGAAGGACTGGGAGACAGAAATGTGGGGTCTTCTTATCTTACATCTGATGCTCATTATAGACATGAGGAATGGAGCAAGTCATGCACTCTGTCTGGCCTTGGGTCTCTCTCATCTCTAAAATAGGGGTTTTAATGCCAATTACGAAGTGTCCTTGGGAAGATCATATAGGAGAGCATGATGTCGCTTTTGTTGGAGTAGTGCTTCTCAGACTTTAAGGGGCTTCTGAATCATGCAGGGATCTTGTTCAAAACCAGCATTCTGACTCATTGTACCCGGCGTAGAACCTGGATTCACTGTACCCATGGTGCTGGGCCTCCCAGAGCAAGAAGTTAGACACCCAAGAGGAAAGTGTCACGTCCCAAGACAATGTTTAGGAAATACAAGGGTAAACAGATTTCACTTCTTCAGGACTTCCCAATAGCACTGATCTGCTCACCACGCACAGGCAGCCCTCAGGGAGGGGGATGGTGTGCACAACAGGAGCGGAGAAAGGCTGATGAACAGAAAAGATCCCTAGCACGGGACTTAGAGACCTCTGTGATACAAAGCCTTCCTACCTGGCCAGACTCCGAGAACTCAGAGCAGAGAGTAACAAATTCTCCATGCACTGAATAGATTTTATTGTTTAATAACCAAGCACTTAATTAAAAGTAAGTAATTCATAAGAGTGATTAATATCGGGTGGCTAAGTAGGTTTGCTCAACACTCTTGGCATTTAAATGGAGGATGAAAATCAGAATTTCTTCTTTCAAAAAGGTATTTCTGTAAGAAATGAGCCTGATTTGAACAAATGTATGTTTTACTTAACTTGAAGAAATCTACAATCCCCACACTAGGTACTACAATTATTTTAGACTACTCGTAAATACATCCTTAAACAGAATTTAAGGATTTACTTACTCAGTCAACACATACTTATTTAGGGGCTACTATGCTCCAGCCACTATGTTGCACAAGTTACCCTGTGGCACAGAATAGCCATAGCACATACTGCTACCCTCAGGAAACCACCAGTCTATAGGCCGGACAGTCATATTTAAGTGTGGGGAATACGGTAGGGGAAATGAAACAGAGCAAACACAGTGACAGGGAAGGGGTGGCTGCCTGGCCAAGAAGGCCTCCCAGAGGAGGTGCCCTTCATGGGGACACCAGCAGGATGAGAGGTGGAGCCTTCTAGGCGGAGACACAGCCTGGGAAAGGTCACCAAGGCCAGAAACACCTGAGTTGGTTATTTTTAGGGAATAAACAGGTGAGAGGTGAGTGGCATGGCATGAAGTTGGAGAAGTACATAGACAGAGACCAATTTCTGTATCCCCTAGCTCTTGTGTCCTGTGATGAGGACTTAGGATTTCATTCAGTGGGAAGTCATTGGAGTGTTTTTTGTTTTTTGTTTTCCTAATGATTTACAGACTCAAAATTTCTCTTAGCTCTCAGAGGAGGATGGGCTGATCAGAGTCTGATCATAGAAGCAGAAAGACCAGTTGGTAGGCCATTGCTGTGAGCATAGCAAGAAAGGATGGTGATTTGGACCACCAGCCAATGTTGTGGCTTTACCACTGTGGGGAGGTAGGGTACTGGACATGTCAGCGTGGTACTGGAGCCATTGGGAGCTACTACAGAATTGGACTGGAGTAGGTTGTTGAGGGAGGAAGCAGTCCAGAGACTCCTAGCTTCTGGTATTAACACGGAACAGGGGAGGTGGAGGGAAAAAAGGGAAGGCGGTTACCCATCCAGGGAAGACTAGGAAGAAGAATAGGTTTGGAATGAAAGGGGATTCATTTTGAACATTGCATCTTTGAAGTTCCTATCATCTACCCAAGTGGAGAGGTTGGAAGTCTAGAGCTCATCGAGGGCTGTCAAACGATATATACTTGGGAGCTGCTGGCCTTTATATGCTATTTATAGCCACAAACACACACACACATGCACACACACACACACAGAGAGCAAAACTGGGAAGAGAAAATAGAAGAGGACCCAGAGCTAACTGCTGAGGGCTCACTGCATTTTGGAGATTGAGGAATGTCCCACGGGCAAGGAGGAGCACCCAAAGATGGTAACATCGGGAAAATCTGATGAAGAAAGATTCATGGAAGAGGGACAGAACAAGGCATTGGATATTCAGCCAAGGAGCTGAAAAATGATCAAGCAGAAATGTATCCCAGCCCTGGGGACCTCTGCCCCCACCAAGGGACCGACAGTCCAGAGGGAACATTCCTGTCAATCAGTGATGGGTTTACATTAGCCGGGGCAGGGGTGAGGCATCTCCAGCCGGCCCTCTTGTGTTTAGATTTGGGGGGGATGCCCTGTGATACATCTGTTTCATTCTGTTTTACAGTTTTATTTATTTGCTTGTTGTATCTCTAACTATAGATGATAAGCTCCAACAGAATGACCACTCAGTGCATGCTCACTGAATTATGAATAAAATATGTGACAACTCTCACAAACTTTTTTAAAACACTGTATACACGTTGTTGTTTTTATTATTGTTGTAGTGAGAATTGGTAAGTTATCTTCTTAACTGGACCTAGCACTATGTCTGAGAAAACATTACAATAGGAAGTAGGGCACAAGAATCCGCTCACCCCCAAAAAAAAGACAGAATTTGAGGTGGGAAGGGAACAACACGCTGAATCTTCTCCTCATCACAGACCTGTTCTTTTACTTTTGTTAAATTCTTCCGCTGGTCTTCCTTTCCACCATTCCAGGGAGGAAGGAACTGGAAGAAACCATCAAAAATGGAATATGGCAGGAGAAGTTCGCTGGAGACTCCATGGAACATTGTAGGACACCGAGGACTGAGGAATGAAATAAAGAGACCGAGGGCATGAGAACCAGCAACGTTGAACATTCTTTCAAATACTGCTTCCAGTCCAGACCTGCTTGCTGGCCAGCCCTTCTGCCAACACACCCTGATCTCCTTCCCATTGCATTAGCCATTCCCTGATCCAGGTAGCAACAAGAACGGCTTCCAGCAATCCAAACCTTTGAGTTGAAATAACTTACATGGAGGTTGAAATGATATATTTCACTGTAGAAGGTAAATCCAGCTACTTCTAAAGTACAAAAGCAAACAGCCCTCCCCAGAGAAAGTTTACCCTCACTGCTCCAGTACACATGAAATCTCTGAGAGCCAAAGAAACATAATTCCAAAGATGTTGGGAGAGCAGCAAACATGGTCACCAGCAACAAATACCTAAGTAGGAAAGTGGTCAAGATGGTCAGGGGGCTTGCTTATTTCAAAGTGAGCAAGGGAGGGGTGGGCAACCAACAGCAGTATCAGTGAAACATCATCCCTGCTCCACATAGTGCGAAAGTAAGTGTGAAGAATATAGGTGAAAGCCATTTGAGGCTTCCCCTGAGCTGGTCTGCCCTGCCCCATCCCATCCCGGGCTCCCGGCACATACTGGAGGCTGGTTTCAGGGTGAGTGGATGAGCGTCAGTGTGTCTCGTGCTGGATACCATTTCTGCAGAAATAACACATGCAAGATACATATTCTGGGAGCAATGGGTGATTCTGAGTGATTAAATCAAGGAGACTTATCAGAGATCAAAGTGGAAGATGCTAAACGCTGATCAGGTGCCATGGCAAGTTTGCTGTATGCGCCACTGAGTTCAGAAGGAAATGGGAGCCAAGAGGGTCACTTGTGCACAAGCAGGCCACTGCATTCCAGTGGCTCAGCACCCCTGCTTAAAGACCACATGCACACTGTTTACAAGAGCCCACAGTTTGGGGCTCCGTAGGCACTAAACATTTAGAAGCTGTAGGAGAGCTTCCAATGCCCCTCTTGCTTTGGTTTCCCTGCATCTTCACTCATATGGTTACAGTCACTGGGATTCTGTGCCTTCTTACCCACCTTGCTAGCTCCTTCTCTTCCTGCTTCTCCATCCAGCTCCTGGGCTGCTCCCCCAAAAGATCGCCTGGGACCAGATTAGCTCAGCTATGTTCTCCGTTTCCCCACATCTACCTAGAACGGCCTTTAGGGCAACACCTGTTCTCACCTCTGGTTGCTTCCAAGCACCTCCAGTTTCCAGGTGGTGTCTCCTCAATTTTGTGGCCGAGCCCAGAGCCTGGCATGGTATTCTGCTTCAGGAATATTCTTACACCTGTTAATACACGAATAAATGAATGCTTGTAATGTCTCCTGAGTTAATGGAAGGTTGTAGGACCCACCTACACCCTGCTATTCTTTACCATTTTTGTTCCTCACCACTGAGGCCAGAGGCAATATAGCAACACTGTTAAAAATGCAGCTTTTGGTATCAAATGCAACTGGATTGAAACCCTTATTGACAAGTAATTAGCTTGTTATTTAAATGATCTAAAACTTATCTGGAATGAATTAATACAAAGGATCAGTGAGGCCATGGATATCAACCATTTATCACAGAGCTATAGTAGTAGTAGTAGTTGGTAGTACTGCTCGTAGTAGTTAACTAAAAGTAGTTAACTAATAACTGACAATAATTGTAGCAGTGGTTTTTCTGGTAGTAGTTATAGTTTTAGTAGTAGTACTAGTCATAGTCAACTAAACTAACTACTAACTAGTAGTTAACTGAACTAATTATAGTAGTTATAGTGTTAGTTAGTAGTGCAGTCATACTAGTTAACCAAAAGTAGTTAACTAATGACTTATATAGTATTTATAGCGGTAGCAGTTATTCAGTAGCATTAGTTGTAGTAATTAACTAAAAGTAGTTAATTAATAACTTACAGTAGTTATAGTGGTAGTTATAGTAGAAACGTGGCAGTAGTACTAGTCATTGAAGTTGTGAACGCTACTAGTCGTAGTGATAATAAAGGCATTAAAAGCAATAGTACTGGTAGTGGTAAGTGTAAAAACAATTAAGTTAATGGTTCAGAAACCTCACATACTCTTCTAACTTGTTTTATTATCTCCATAGACGAAGTCATAGTCTTGGCAACTCAGGACATTATGCAACAGATCAACTAACGAAAGGATCAGAAAAGTAAATTTTTTAAAGGTGTTTTCATTAGTTCATGCCAACCATTCCAAAAAAATCAGATTTAAAATTAAGAAATGTTCATAGGGTTTTTCTGTTTAAAAGTTCTAAGACATATCAAAACCATGCGCCTGACATGGGAAACCAAATTCTCCACGGCAGGAAGAGCTGAGGCTGCTGGAGGAAGGCTGGTGGATTTGCGGTAGCTGCCCCACTTAGGGCTTAGCAAATACCTGAGAAATTGGCTGTTCTGTATCCTCAGAGCTGGACCTGAGAGAACGGAGATGTCAGCAGGCTGTGCCTCTCCCTCTGCCTTTCTCATTTGTATCATGCGCACAATCTCATTAATCCCTGGTCAAGTGTAAGCATGCAAAAGCACAATGAAAGACGAAAGGATCAGTCTTGGACCAGCAGGACCTTGGGATTTCCAGGACGCCTCTTTTCCAACCTCAACACCAGCCAACACAGAGCTGGTGAGTGTGGCATTCATGGTCTCACGGTCTGGGCCCCTCTCCTGCTGACCAGAACCTCAGGTTTGGAAAGAGCCTCTGGCATACTGATCTGATGTCATTAAGTGACCTCTGCTTTCTAAGGCAGAATGCATTTGAAATTGCTCATGACAGTGGTGCCCCCACCCTTAATTATTCAATTCTTCTGGTATGCAGAGAATCGGCTAGAGGCACTGGGGTCCACAGCATGCCAGCTTTCTTCTCTCTTAACACAGGACATCTTCCCACCTGGAGCTGTGAGAAGGAGCCAAAAGTCCAGTGGAGAGAGCTTGTTCATTCTGGTTGGAGCCAAAATCAGACCTGACTGACGTGCTAAGTGCTATAATTCCTTCCGTCTGCTTGGGAAACAATCAGTGGACAGCTACCAAACTAAATGGGCCTGTGATCCCTTTTCTCTCTTCCTCTCTCATTTTTTTTTTTTTTTTAAGATACTAAAACTGAAAAGCCAAATGCTTTAAACAATTCATACTTTGATTTGCAAAAGACAACAAACATATCCTCTGAGCAAGGGAAGCATGTCTTTTCTTGCATCTGAGTTCAGGAACACTGAGTCTTTCCATTCAGGTCCTTCAAGGTACATCAAGTTGAAGGGTGATCTAATTGGCTTTCAAGGCAAAAGGAGTGTTCGTTGTCCTCATGGTTCTATTCAATACTTTTTCCTCCACTGAACACACATAAACTGATCATTTAACCTTGATTCCTATATCTGCAAAATAAAGAATTAAAATCTTATTCACAGGGCAAATACAGGGAAACTGTCTACTCCCAAGCATAAGACTTGATCCCGGGTAGATGCTCAAAAGTATCTATTAAAGGAAAGAGTGAGTTTTGCTAACAAAACAAAACAATGAATCATAAAAATAAGAGAGGGAAAGGAAGTAATAAGAAATACAGTTTGGGGGCAACTGGTGGGCTCAGTAAGTTGAGCATCCCTCTCATGATTATAGCACAGATCATAATCTAGGGGCTGTGGGATTGAGCCCCGTATCGGGCTCCATACTTTGTGGAGAGTCAGCTTGGGATTCTCCCTGTCCCCCTCCCTCTGCTCCTTCCCCCTACACTCGCACACACTCTCTCTGTCTCTCTCAAATAAATAAATAAATCTTTAAAAAGAGAAATACAGTTTAACACTCCCACTTCATCATTGAAGAACTAGACCCACACAGAAATAGTAACTGAGTCAAGACCATAAAACCATCCCATCCTAGAATGGGCACTAGCATGTGTTCTCCAGAATCCTAGGCCAGTGTCTCTTTAACCACGGGTCAGTGGACAAAGTAGTTGCTCACTAAGAGACAACTGGAAACCCCCCTTTCTCTATCTCTCTCTTTTTTTTAATTTTTATTTTATTTTTTTTTTTCTTTTTAGTGGTAGGGGAAATAGTAGTATTAAAACAGTAGCTCTCTTGACCAGTCTTCATTTTTTTTTCCAATCTTTGAGAAATAATGATGTCAGCAGAACCAATAAGGATACCATGGACCAGATAAGCACCATGAACCAGAAGCTTTGACATCCCTGGATAGCCCATCAGACTCCATGGGGTTGGGACACAGGAATCTGTATTTGAACAAATTTTCTGGGTGATCCTGATATATTACATTTTGAAGATCACTGATCTGTACCAAAGCAATCAGACACCTGATGCAGGTCAAAGTACCTATAGCCTTGAACATTATGGCAGGCATTGTTAGTTGACCTCTTACTCCCTTCTCCCTCGTCTGTCCTCCAGGACAGAGATCTAGAAAGTTAGGTGTCCTCTTTCCCAAGTCTTGCACTTAGAGGTGGCCATGAAACTGAATTCTCACCAATGAGATGTATGTGGAGATCCCCTGAAAGTTTAGGAAAGATATTTCTTTTCTGATCAGAAAAAAGTACACGAGGACAAACTCCATGACTGTGTCAACTTTCTTTCCTGACTTTAAACACAGTGTGTGAGGATCTGATGGCGGCTGTTCTGCAGCCATCTTGCAACCAAGAGGAGAATGTCAAGAGGACCACAAAGCTGCCGGTGGAGAGCAGCAGCATCAGTGAAACATGGAGCCACATCAGTATAGCCTTAACAGAGAGCAGCAATTATATTTCTACTTCCATATCTATTATTAAAGCGATCATTTTGCCAAGAAGTTTTGCCTCCACAATAACCATGAGTAACTATTATATAGTAAAATAGAGTATAAATTTCTACAAAACTTGCCTTAAAATGAAATAAAATCAACCTGTAGATTGAATGTTGGCATGTAGAAACAGTGATTATACAGCAAAAGGAGAAGAGGAAGAAAGCAGAGAACAACAAGTCACAGTTTTATTAAAGTCTCTTCGTTTCCTAGGGCTTCTGTAACAAATGGAAATAAACTGAGTAGTTGAAACAGCATTAGTGCATTCTCTCATGATCTGGAGGATGGAATTCAGGAATTAAGTGTCAGCAGGTCGGTCCCTTCAGAAGACTCTACGTGGAGAATCTGTTCCACGACTACCACTATAGGTTAAATTGTGTCCTCCTCAAAAGGTGTTAAAGTCCTGACCCCTAGTTCCATGGATGAGACCTCATTTGGAAATAATAACTCTTACAGATGATAAAATTAAAATGAGGTTAGTAGGGTAGGACCTCATCCAATATGACTGTGTCCCTATAAAAAGGGCCCACTTGGACACAGAGATAGATGTGCAGAGAGAAATGACAATGTGAAGACACAGGGACAGTGTCATCTACAAACCAGGAACACTGGGGTCTTCCAGAAGCAAAAAGAAGGACATGAAGCAGGTTCTCCATCACAGCCCTCAGAAGGAACCAAGCCCCCTGACACCAACCCCCTTCTAGCTTCCTGTGGCTACCAACAACCCTTGGCATCCCTTGGTCTCTACTTCAACCCCATGGGCTGCCCCTCTGTGCCTCTGTGCCTCTGAACTCCCTCTCTTGTCTCTTGTAAGGACTCCTACCATCAGGTTGAAGGTCCACTCTAAATCCAGGATGATTTGACCTTGAGAGTCTTAATTTATCTTCAAGACCTTATTTATAAAAAGGTCACATGCAGAAGTGCCAGAGGTCAGAAATTGTTTATGTCTTTTTGGGACGATACAATTCAACCCACCAGAAGGCATTAATATTCTAGTGGGGGAAATATGACTTAATGATTAATAATGTAATAAACTTACAAAAGATACACTATATGCCTTATTATATACTCAATAACCACAGTGTCAGGAGTGGGGAGGGAAAGAAAGTAGCGGACTCTGAGTTTTTCCTTCAGCCTAGAAAGCCCAGAAGGGCTCCGAGGAAAGGCACTAGTTCTAACTTGCTAGATTCAGGAAAAGTTTTCACATCTCTGTCTCTCCTTTTCCACTCTATGGCTTTACTTAAAGCAATAATTGGCCCCGAGATTAGAAGGAGAAAAATCGGCACAACATGTGAATTTGCTAATTATTCTTCCTTGCTGTGGACATAGCCAGTTTCAGTTTTTGGTCCCATCCTAAGTATGACATCTCAGTGACAAATTAAATCAATTAAGTTGAGAGCTCCTAGAGGGTGAGTAATAGAGTAGGATGAGGACACCAGGGTTATAGGAAAAGCTCCACTTCTAATTAGCCATAGGAACTCCAGCAAGACCCCGCACTGACGCTTTCGCTCCTTCATCTGTAAAAGGAGGGGCTGGCCTGGCTCATCACTCCAATTCCTTCCACACCATGATTCTTCGCACACACTCCCTTTGGAATTTGGACAGGAGCTGAGTTGTGGTTTGTTTCTTTTATGCATATGATCAGTATGGAGATTTATGGAGACGCTTGCTTTTTATACCGCTAAAGAGGGAAACACACACACACACACACACACACACACACACACACACACACACATTATACACAATAGCAGCAAGTGAACCTTTGCCAGCCTAACACACATTTATACAGCGACAGCAGACACAGTGACACCAGACTGCAAGTAGGGAAAGTGACTCTGTCAATATTTACTGAGACAAAAATGGTAACACAGCCTGCTTTTTCTTCCTCCACTCAACAAACACGTGCGGAGGCCTCGGTCTCAGCCCTGTGTGCCAGGCGCTGGGTCCAGGCGCTGGAGAGAGAGCCAGATCGAAGACCTGGGACATGCCTCCGAGCACTCGGGGTCGCTCGGAGGGATGGATAAGACGACGCGGCAAGGTGGGCACGTGTGCTGTGACAAGGGGAAGCTCTCGGGGCTGTGGCTGCTCCAAGAAGTGACAGCACCAGCCCCAGGCTTGCGGGCATTCAGAAAAGCCTCCAAGAGGTGCTTCTGAGCCACGCGCTGAAGGATGTTTGGAGGTTGAAGTGTGAGTGGCCCCCATCGCGACTTCCAGTGGCAAAGGGATCTGAATTCTGCAGTTTCTCAAACTTTTCATGAACCACAGTGAAACGGATGGCTTCTGACACTCTCCTTTTTACTGGGTTAAACCTTACTAGAGTTCCCCCAAGGTATATGATGATCAATTAATTCTATCGCTTGTCCTCTTCAGCCACAGTCTGGATCCAGCCCCATCACTCCCCCAGAATGGCCCAGGATACGTCTGAGGCTGCAGAATAGAATCGCCAGTGGGCCTTTCTGCTTCTCAAGGCCCTCTGGTCCTCCATGGACCTTTTCAAGGTCATCTCATACCACAGATCACTATAAAACGTGGCCCCTGTACCACATGTGGAGGTAGCGTCACCTGCTTAAGGAGTTAAGTAGGAAGGGAATCACAGGTACTCAGAAATCTGTATGAATCAGCTTGACTCATGTAGGTATGAATGTTTATATGTAGGGAATTTATATGGGTTCACCCTGACCAATGGGGTCAAAAGATTTAAGTCCACACCCCGCTCTGCTACCTGTAGACCTGGGCCAGCCTCCATTTCCCCATGTGGAAGCTGGAGCTGACGGTTCGTGGTCTGGCCGCCTCCTGGGAGGGAAAACTCTCAGAGAAGCAATGTGGAGTCTTGAGTGTAGAGCCTTGATCAAAGCCAAGATTTCACTGCAGAGTCTGAGTCTGGACCATCAGGTCAGGAACCTGCACTCCAGTCCAGGGTTCCAGGCCCTTCACCTGTCCTGGCTTCAATTTCCCATCTAAAAACCTAAACGGTTTGGGGGTGGGGGATGGGAGGTCGGGTGAGCCTGGTGGGGGTCATTGTGGAGGGCACGTATCGCATGGAGCACTGGGTGTGATGCATAAACAATGAATTCTGGAACACTGAAAAGAAATTCAAAAAATAAATTAAAATTAAAAAAATAAAACTTTAAAAAATAAAATAAAATGAAATTAAAAATAAATAAATAAATAAAAACCTAAACAGTCTGGCTTAGATGTAGGTCCTTGACGATCTCTCAGGTTTCTGGGGCTTTCTGGGGAATCTGGTGAGTCTTTCCATTTCTTTGCCAATAAGTACTAACACTTCCTCAGCATAAGTGACTTTTAAGAATGTGCTCACGCTGGAGAAATCATTCATCATCCTGCCACTCTATCTGTGCACGTGGCTGGTCCTGGAGTCCAGCTTTCTCGTGGCCTGTGCTGGGCATGGAACCCATAAGCTGCAGTAAATACCCAGCAGCAAGGACAGCCACTGTGAGGGCTGAGGGTGCTCATGTGGGGCAACGTGCTGTAATGGGCACCTTCCCGCCTGCTCACGAGGGCAAATGGGCAGCCGCATCCATGAAACTCGGCATCCCAGCTTCACAGAGGTGTGCCTGGACTCTGTTCTCTGAGATCTAGCCCCTTGCAAAGCCAGCCTGTGGTAGCCTCGTGGACGCTGTCCAGCCCACACTGTAGAAATTGAATTTCTCCCCGACCGAAGGCATCCTCCTGGATCAAACATTTTGAGCAGACTAAACATCTCTGACAATGAGCCCAAAGTTTCATAGCAAAGCAATTTCACTTGGTAATTTGTTCAGGACTAAATGCTTTTAGTTCTTTTAGTTCATCTCTCACTAAATTATTTTCCCAGGATCATTCATTTTTAACATAATAAGGCTAGCGTGCCTACACTATAATGGGACCTTTGCAACACGAGTGCATATGTTACAATACCTTATTTTCTGTCATGGAGATTTAATCAAATTCACTAAGTTGGAGGACTATAATAGAGATTTTCAATAATATATGTTAAAAGGGTTTTTATATGATGTCTTGCAACTTGTGAATAAAAATCCGATGGAGTGTGTGTTTGGTATTTCCACCAGATGATGAATGAGGTCACCCAAGGGACCCGGAGAGCTCCTCCTGGCACGGATCTTGTGAGCCGCCTGGGTTGGCAAAGGCTTATTTGATAAAGTTTCCACATAGAAGTGCATCTTGTCCCAGGGCAGAAACACACATTTTCACTGAGTTCTCTAAAATCTAAAAAGAATATGAAGTGAACATTGATTCCAAGTAAGTTCTTCTAACAGTGCATCCCACCACTCGTTTTATCCTATGCTTTGGAGTTTCCTTGTTTGTTTGTTCTTGTTTTTTGACAAGCTGTCACAATAATTCGTTCAGGTTTAAAATACCTAAGATGTATTGCGTATCTACTCACTCGTTGATGAGGTGAGTAGAAAACGGCCTGGCTCCTCCTGCCTTTCAAGTTGGAAGGGTGCTTTGCGCTTGTTTTCCAGAACGACTGGTTAGCTTCATGCGTACCGTAGCCCACAGCATGCGTATTCGTGTTCTCTGCCTGTCACTGCCGTTTCTGTGAGCTGTTATAGCTTAAATATTAAATGATGCGAGTTAATGAGACATGTTTATCTCCCTAAGGAGCAAAGAGGGGCAGGAGCTCTGGAGTGATCTGCTAAAACCACGCGGTATGTAAAGAAGGTGACAGTGTCTTCTTGTGTGTCTCCTCACCGCAGCCAAGTTAAGTAGCCAGGCTGATTGCAACGGGATGGAGCAGAAATTCCCGGAACACCAAATGCAACATTTTTAAAGCTCAACGACACATGTGCACCCAAACCGTTGAATAAATGCAGCCTGTTTTGACCTCGTGCAATCGCCTCCATCCAAGTATCTAAAAGCACTGTGTTACTTTTTGGTTCTTTACTAAAAACTTTTAATTGTTGGCCTTTAAACTGCTATTATCCCCTTAGATTATCATGCTAGAGAATCAAGGAATCGTGGACAAGTCAGCCTTGGGCTGTCTTCCTCTCAGCCATGTAGTAAATATTGACTGGATTCCTTTCTGCGCCACGTGCAGTCACCACTCAGCTACCAACACATCAGATTGGAATGATGACTCTAAGCTCCTTGAGGGCAACGATGTCTTCCCTTCCTGTTGAGGCCTGTGCCCAATGGGGCTAAAGCTGTAAGAGGCCAACACTAACAAGAAGACCTACAGACACCATTCTGGGTCTGCTTCTGGCCAATTTGGCTTCGGGCACACCTTGTTTTTTCAAATTAGGGCACTGAGCTCCATGACCCCTGGTGTTCTCACCTGTGCATTGGAATAAATGGCATGCACCCTGCTAAAGCAGAGAAGGACATGAATTGGGTGGGACTGGGGCCATGTAAAATGTTGTGCAAAACAGGAAGCACCACCATCACGACTTACCAGCTGGTCCAAAGAAAGGGTGTAGACCCATAAAAGAGCAGTTTGTGGAGAAAATAATTGGAATAAGAAATGTTACTGTATTGACAAATAACAAATTAATCTCCAGCACCAAGAAGCATTGTGTTTTGAAGGGAGAGACACAACTTATGTCATTATGATCACAGACTCTGTTCTGATAGTGTGTTGGTGGGAATAGGAAACAGTCCCTACCCCCAAGGGGTTTGCCATTTAGGAAAAGAGTCAGAAAAAATGTTCCCCAACCAGCTCCAGGTGCTAACCATTATGCTAGGGTTCATCCATTGTATCAGTGTTTAGAAAAGATGTTCTATGTGCCAGGGACTGTTCTAGGCCTTAAAGAAACAGTAAAAGTAAGTCACAGCCTATACTATGCATGTTCAGTAGCAGAAAATTAACAAAAATGCCCATAAATAAGCCTACCAATGTCAGGAAGGTCATAGCTAAGAGGCCATAAAGCATGTGGACTAGTGATAGAGATTGATATACTCAAGGACAGGTTAGGCTGAATGGTCAGAAAGGCTTTATTTAAGAGAGGACACCTATGTGGTAAGAAGCGGCCAGGCAGCCACAGTGAGGGCCAGCAAGGGTGGAGTGTATGCGGGCTAGTGTAGTGACATGTAGCAGAGAGATGGGCGTGTGTGAAGAGATTAAAAATAATAATAATAATAAAACCCTGTTCAGTTGCCGCTTGGTAAGTGAGCAACCACTGGGGGAAGATGATGTTTGAGTTTGGGAAGGAGTGGGATGAGCAGGGTCCCCTCATAAGCAATAATTGTCAGACATAATTTCAAACAAAGTTTTGTTGGAATTATCCAAAGCCAAAAGCAGTCTCAAGATGGGCAAATAGCTCCATCCATGAGACCTGGCTTTACCCAGATTCGGGTGGATGGAATAACATTCACGGGTGGAGTAGTTCCTCTTGCAAACCCACCTGTTCTGAGTGCATCGGGGGTGTCTGAGAGCCAGGTGTGACTTTAGATCAAAGTAGTCAGCTGTTCCATTGTCTAGTCCACATTTTGTAGACCTAGAAAGTTGCTTTTTCATGTGCACACATGGTAGGTTCTTAAGAACCCCAAACCACTCACCCCTCCAACAAAGAAGGAACACTTCTTGGACAAACTAGCGGGCCTGTAGTAGAAGGTCATGGACTTCAGGATCAGGCAGTGCTATATTCAAATTCCAAGTTCTTCCCCTTGGGCTATAAACTTGCAAACTTATTCCAACTCCCACCAACCTTGGTGCGTTCCTTTGTGAAATGGATATAAAACTTCCCTATCAAGGTCAACCTCACCTCTCTCCTTCACTTAGGTATCTCCTACTCATCTCTTAGACTGGACCCAAAAGAACTCCCCCTACATTCTTCCTTGTTAGTACCCCCTCTTTGCCCCCCAAAATAACTATATTTCCCAGCTGGACAGTCTCCTTCCCTGGGCTCACATTGATTTGGAGGGTTATTGTTATTATTAGTATAACACTTATTCCATTAGAAGGGCATTATCTGGGCGCCTCGGTGGCTCAGTGGGTTAAGCCGCTGCCTTCAGCTCAGGTCATGATCCCAGGGTCCTGGGATCGAGTCCCACGTCGGGCTCTCTGCTCAGCAGGGAGCCTGCTTCCCTTCCTCTCTCTCTGCCTGCCTCTCTGCCTACTTGTGATCTCTGTCTGTCAAATAAATAAATAAAATCTTTAAAAAAAAAAAAAAAAGAAGGGCATTATCCATAGGAATTTTTGGTGGTTGGAAAGTATTTTCTTCAGTTTGGCATTCCCTGGCATATCACAGGCACTAATCATGTTTGCTCAACCAAACTGAACTCAATTTAGAAAACTTCACCTGCACATATTTTCAAAAACAGCAATTTGTACTTAAATCAGGTCTAGTGTAAGCCAAGAATGAGAACATAGTCATCATGAATAGGTATCACAGATATAACCATTTCTTTTGAATATTGTTTTTTAAATATATGCCAGTATTTTAATTATAAGGAATTTAATGTACATGAATGTCTTTGTGTGCCTCATTTCATTAATAAAAAAAGAAGTACTTAGGATTAAATTGTATAGCTTGTACTTTTATTTCTCCAGAATAGATTTATAGATAGCTGCTCTGGTTTTCCTATTGTTCAGAATTTTTAATTCATTATGTCTGGGTGTACAAAAAAAAAAAATCTGTAGTAAATATCTTGTTTGATTATATCTCCTTAATTGCATGAGATAATTCCTGCCTGGAACTCTAGGGATTTGTTGGAAAGAAGGCGGATCTTCAGCAACATTAATGGATTTAATGTAGTAAGGGATTTCTCTGCCCGTGAAAAAAATGTCCTCAGAATAGCGTCCAACCGTCTTCACGTGGGTTTGTGTTTCTCCCAGACATGAGCACCTGTGTGAGGTCCCCAGTGCATCCCCACCCACAGCACAAGAGTTTACCCACGGTCGACCCTGGGGAAAGGGACAAAATGAGTCAACCACTCCGGGTAAATGTGGGTCCCTGAAGGTAGAAACATGAATCTGAGCCTTCTTGGCACTGCCTTGCACAGTGCTTATTGGTAGTAAAACCTTGCCAAATATTTCTTAAAATGAGCAGGAATGATCCCTGGACACCAGGATCATTCAGGGCAGAGGCAAACAGTCCCCACTGCTCAAAGGCTGCCTTGCATTTCAGTGGCATGATTTACCTTCACAAGACATGACTTAGACACACTGTATCAGTTACCTATTACCATAACAATTCTATGTAACAAATAACCACCAACTCCCACTGGCATATAATAATAAGCAGTGAAAGTTTTTCAGGAATCTGCAGGTCTGGGGAGGTCTGGGCATTGCACTGGGCTGGATTCCCTCACCTGGGTTGAAGCATACATCTGCCGTCATCTGGTGCATAGGTCACACTCTGGCTATGATGGCTTCAGCGAAGACTGTCTCTGTACTTCATGTGGTTTCTCACTCTTGAGTAGGCTAAGCTCAACTTGTTCTCCTAGCAATGGAGGGCGTCAGAGAGAGCGAAATAGCCCACGAAGCCTCTTAAAGTCTAAGCTCAGAACTGGCAAGTAATCACTTCTTCTGTGTCTTGATGTCAAGGCACAGGCCAGTCCAGGTCAAGGGGAAGGGAAGTGGATGTTACTTCAAGACAAGAAGAGATGCCCTCAACTTGCAGAGGGCATGGCCTGAGGCAAGGCAGGGCATTGGGCATTTTTGCAATCCGGAGCAGTCAAAGAAAAGTTTAGCTCATGTTCCTCATAACATCTTTCGAGAACAGCAGGCAGGCATTTAAAATATCTTAGAGAGCTTTTCATACAAATTGATGAAAGAAAGTTCAGCATCTAGCATGGGCTAGCTAGAAAATGCAGAATGTGGAACAAGAAAGTGTATTTTTAACGCAACCAAAGTAATGCATGTTTTCTGTATCAAATTGGAAAATTCCTAAGAGGCATGAAGAAGGAAATGAAAACCACCCAATTCCCATGTCTCCGAGATTATGATGCTAACATCTCTGTTCATCATGACAATGTCCAAACATACACAAAAGCACCCACATGCCCCTTGTCCGGCTTCAATATTTATGGACAATTTTGCATCCTTGTTTCATTCCCCTTAACCTCATTTGTTTCTCATGTTGGAGTATTCTGAAGCAGATCTCGGATATCGTGCCAGGTCACCTGAAATATTTCTGACAGATGAGGACAGAGCATATTTTTTAAAAAGATGTATTTATTTATTTATTTATCTGAGAGTGAGTGAGGGGGGGAGAGAGAGAGAGAGCACGAGTGGGAGGTGTGAGGGGAGATGGGGAGAGAATCCCAAGCAGACTCTGCGCAGAGCACAGAGCCCAACCTGGGGTTCCATGTCACAACCCCGAGATCACGAGCTAAGCCAAAACCAAGAGTCAGACGCTTAACCGACCGTGCCACCCAGGAGCCCCAGTAAAGACAGAGCATATGAAACAGACAGATACAAATCAAATATAACAAATGAGCAAGAATTCCTTAAGATCCTGGAAGGGCTAATGCATGCAAAAGCTAACCCATGTTCAGCCATGTCCCTCATCCAAACATGGACATTTGTACAGGTTGTTCACCTGAATCAGGAGTCAAGCAAAACTCATGCATGGAATGTGTATTAGTAATAGTAGTGTTACTATCATTATTATCTTGGCAAGCATTTTTTTCTCATGGATCAATAGATTGGCCAAAGGTGGGCTGATGTGGCTGTCTGACGCTCCGTCCCTCCATTTGATGTGGAACGCTGGAGATGGTATTTGAGTTCTGGGTTTTCCCACCTCCCCGAGTGGCGGGAATTTGGCGGAACACAGGAAAGCCTGGGAGGCTTCCTTCCCATCATCTGCTATCTCACCAGCATGTCAGTACCCAAGTCTCCTCTCCACCAGTCCCTCCTGCAGGCTGGCCTCCAGGTTTCGAGCCCCGGGGGCTTGGATGCTGTGTCCAAAATGACTTTCTTCCTCAGAAAGGAGCTTGGGTTTTCATGGGGCAAAGTCCAAGTTCAAGCTGACACAAGGAATTTGCCCTGAAGGAACCGCTCTGCGGAGGCTCCTACACTTCCCCTTTCAGCCCAGATTCTGGGCTCAGGCTCTGGCTGATGAGACGTGCCTGAGAGATGATTTGTGCATGAGCACAGTTTATGAGTCTAATGAGTAAAATAAGGCAAAGGCGCATTCTGCCAGTTTCCTGCCTCCTGGCGTCCTGAGGGTACACACACCCTGCCCCCCGCGGGCACGTAGGCAGTGCCTCTCTGTCCACACCTTTGACAGTCCTGACGTTCTTTGTGGGGCTGCCAAAGAATGTTGCTGTATAATTAGTTCTCTTGGCAGGACCTGTGTCCCAGGCTTCTGTGCCTGCCTACTCTTGGCAGCTTGGAGCTTCCCCAGGTTAAAATGGGGCACCAGGAGACCCGGCTCACAAAAGCTCCTCATCTGGGGAGGAAAGTGGACCCATGGGTGGTAGATGGTTTTGGTCCTTCAAGTGACAAAAACTGCTCCATAGAATTGTAATCTCCTGCTTATCACAGATTCAAAAGCTGGATTTCTTGTTCTATCTTATAATCTTCTCTGAATAGGCTCACAAGAGACCCAACTAATCTATTTATTTACTACAAATGTATTGAGTACTGTCTTCCAAGACTGGGACTAAGAGCCTGAGACATCCCCTCAGCCTCCAAGAGCTCCGCTACTGTAGCAAATGAGAGGACCCACACATGTCTCCAGAATATAGTAACAATAGGGTTTTGCAGGGTTTTGCAGCATGGCCTATGGGAAGGGAGAGGAGAGCCATACAACCGACAAAAGAAGACACAGAGGAGGCATCCCAGGGGAGGGAAAGCCTCCGTGGAATTTTTAAGAATGAAGAAAAGTTATCGAGGGAAAGAAAGGAGAGCACAGCAGGACAGTTCCGAGTGAGGGGCAGCAGCCCGTGGGGGCTCTGAGGGAGTGAAAAGTTACCCCATCCACTTCTGAGAACTGAGAGCAGTTTGTCAAAGGAGCATAATGTGAAGGGGGGTTTCCAGGGCTTCCTCTGAGATGTAGGCAAGAACCATCCCTGAACAACATCTAAACCCACACCGAGTTTGGACTTTCATTCTGTGGGCAAGTGGGCTGAGTCCAAGACACCAAGGCACGAACCAGATTTTCTATGTAAAGTGGGTTCCCTGGTTTAATAGATGAGAAACAAAAAAGCAGAGAGCCGGAAGGACTTTGGGTGTCAAGCTGATACTCAGTAAGAAAGTCAGGATTTGAACATGGATTACCTCAAATGCAGAAGATTATGTAAGCAGAGCCTCACTGACAAGGTTAAATACAACTGGGGCGCCTGGGTGGCTCAGTGGGTTTAGCCTCTGCCATCGGCTCAGGTCATGATCCCAGGGTCCTGGGATTGAGCCCCACATCGGGCTCTCTGCTTGGCAGGGAGCCTGCTTCCCACCCCCACCCCCCGCCCACCCCTCTGCCTACTTGTGATCTCTGTCTGTCAAATAAATAAAATCTTTAAAAAAAAAAAAAAAAAGATTAAATACAACTGGGTAACCACCCAGTGGTGGAGGAAAGAGCAAATTCATTCATCAGCAACAAGGGGAAAATGGAAACAATGAGCTCCTATTTAAGCCTGTGAAATTCACAGGTAAACAACAGGATTCAATGAACCAAATACTTTTGTACAATAGCGATGGCCAACAGGTGTCACCCTCCTGGAAAAGAGTTTGACAAAAGCACTAAGAGTCTTTAAATACATTTATTCTTTGACTCTCAAGAAAATCTCAGAAGATTGTTGGGGGTGGGGACAATGAGCATAGAAGGCTCAAAACAATGAGCATAAAAAATCTTTGAGCATAGAAGGCTCATTGCAATGTGATTTAGGGTTAAATATATTTTTTAAAAGATTTTATTTATTTATTTGACAGACAGAGATCACAAGTAGGCAGAGAGGCAGGTGGAGGGGGGCGGGGAAGCAGGCACCCGCTGAGCAGAGAGCCCGATGTGGGGCTCCATCCCAGGACCCTGAGATCATGACCTGAGCCGAAGGCAGAGGCTTAACCCACTGAGCCACCCAGGCGCCCCAGAAAACAAATGTTTTTAAATACAGGATAAATTAATAAAGAAAGAGCCACAAGATGAAATAGTCTCCAGCTAATTTTGGTTGTGAACAGTTTTAATAAAATAATATTGCAATTAGCTTTGGTATAATATAGGCAACAAACACAGGATATAAAATTAGTTGTAAAGGAAGTTCAAGGTTGTCCCAGGATGAATGGGAACTGGAAGTAAGCGGTTTTAAATAATCTGTCTGAAAGAGAAGAATGAAATGCTTATCCTTAATAATAGAGCAAAATAGATTCAATTGGCAATTTATCTTGAAAGATGAATGTATCATTATGAACATGAACTTATTACGTTTATATATATATATATATATATATGGTATAAATAGTTCACAATTGTAAACTTGTGCACACCATAAGTGAATAAAGAGTGAAGAAAAGCTTATTTGTTTTGCTACTTTTTTTTACGTAACATTGATTGATAGCGTGAGGCATAATCTTCACATGGTACTCAACCTTCTGTAAGAAGTGTATAAAGAGGGTTTTTGCAAAAAAAAATGTTTTTAAGATTTCTGTCAGTTTTACTAAGGGCTTCTTTTAATACTTTTGTATTCAAACCTTGCTCATTGAAAGCATGTGCCTGTGTTTGTCCATTCACCAGCTATCTGCTCAGTGCCTGTTGTGTCTCGGTCATTTTTCTGCGAGCTGGGGTGAAGGGATGGATAGCAAGAAGCCCCACAGCAAACATACTGAGCTCTCACCCTGCGTAAAACTCTAGATGGGAAAGGAAAACACTACTTTATTGAATAAACATTGATTGAACATCTACTCCCTTTCAAGGCATGCTGCTGGGTGCTTGGAATGCACTTGGACAAGAAAGACAAAAAGTATCTGTTGTCATGAAATGCACATTTTACCAGGGCTAACAGGTATAAAGAAATGTAGCAGAGCAGAAGGCTTTGGGGAAGAGTAGAGTGGAATACAGTAGTCACCGGGCTCAGATTCTACAAAGGGTTTGAGGAGTTCTCCTCCAGTTTCAGAAACTTTAGGAAATCCTGCATCTTCTGCAAGACTTGCAAGTGATATGAATCTTTTCTGTTTCAAATTGATGGATTGTTCCAGAATTTCTCAGCTGGTGAGTCAGGACAAGTCTGATCAACAAGGACAGCGACTGGACATTGTCAAGCTCTGAGGGTTCTACTTCGATAACGAATCATTCTAGTAGCCTTTTTTATTTTTGTGATGGTTTTGTTTTCTGGACCTAGGAAATCATATTATGAATGCTCCTTTGGGGGTCTTCTATGTATGTGCATGGAGAAAACATAACCCTCTAAATCATAATGAGGCGCCTCATGGATAGAAACACGAAGGAAAGTTAGACTCCGTTGAGCTTGGGGTTTTCCCCATAAATGTGTCAGATACATTTGACATACTCAGCAGTAAACACATGAGGCAAGTCTCACTATGCTTCTAGGGAAACCCTCCAAAACACACTGGCTTCCTTCAAGGAGTCTTGATTTGAGTGAAGTCAGGCTGACCTTCTAATCTCCTAAAAGGGAGTTCCAAGAAGGTAAAAGGAGCCCTGTCTCCAAGGTATGGTCACAGGTGAGTTCCATCTTCAAAAGATGTTCTGTTCAATCAATGCAGGAGGGAAGTAATTCCAATTGCCTCTCTTCTTGGGGTCTTAGTGCAACTAGGATGGATACAGTCTCCATGCCCCTTTCAGGTGTAGGCATTTCCAGTAAGCCTCAGGGAATTGTTGTGCAAGTTCCCATTAATTTTTTTAAACAAACTTTGTAGTAACTGCTTTTTTTAAAGATTTTATTTATTTATTTGATAGTGAGAGAGAGAGAGCACAAATAGGGGGAGCAGCAGAGGGAGAAAAAGGCTTCCCACGGAGCAGGGACCCCAATGTAGGGCTCGATCCCAGGACCCCGGGATTGTGACCTGAGCTGAAAGCAACTGCTTAATGACTGAGCCACCAAGGTGACCCAGTTGCTATTACTTTTAAAGGTGTGTATTTCTCTTCTGGGGATGGAGAGGGTGAACATTCCAGGATGTCTTAACTGGAGTCCTTAATAGGAAGGGAAATTAGAATACCCCCAAATCTGTCATTTTAATGTTTAAAGGAATTATAAAATTAACACTTTATACAGCTGGTATTTTTTGTGTTTTGGGGGGGCAGAGATTGGTTTTGTTTTTTGTGACTGACTGATGAATTGATTGGTGTTAGTTAAGACCTTTAGATCAGTTTCTAGTGCCCTGAAGTAGGCCCTTTCAGGACGGGACCCTGTCCTGTGCTTGCAGATGGCCCCTTCTTGCCAGCCCCCCGACTCCGTCCTCCGTCCATGATGTCACATCTGGTCCCTGTGTCTGGAACCCCACTCCTGACAGCTGTCTGTGTGCAAGTGAGCTCCTCTCTCTCCTCTTACTCCTCTTCTCCAGTAACTCTTTCCTCGCGGCCCCGTTCCAATGCTACTTACATGTCCGCCCCCTATCCCTTGCCATCTAAAAATTCCCACTGGGACCCTCCTCTCTGCCTCTAGGACACTTGGCCTGGATCTCTCAGGGCACCCGTGAATGCCCGGACCCTGGGATGAACGGGTACCTTCAGACTCCAGCTCCAAATCCGACTTGCTATGTAGCCTCGGGCCAGTTGACGTAAACTCCCTGCACCTCAGCATCCTCGTCTGTGAAAGGCTGACAGTAATAATTTATATCTCCTAGGGTTGTCGGTGTGACTATAAAACACGTTGATAGGTGTAAAGTACTTAATACAATTCCTGGCACAAAGTCAGTCCTATGAAAGTGTTTTCTTTTAAACGTAAATAAGGTGCTAACCCACAGGATTTCAAGTGGATTTTTTTTTCTTAGCATATACATAAGGAAGGAAACAGGAATCCTCCGTAGGCGTCTGGCTTTTGAACGTGGCTCCCAGAGGTACAGGGCTGAGAACAGCCTCTACATATTTAGGCGTCAAGTGCTAATCCAGCTTCCTGAGAGCAGCCTTAGGAGGGGGCTGCCTCAGGGTGTTTCCTAAGACCCCCTGCTGCGCAGTAAGAGACCCAACTTGGTGGGTGGGGCTGAGGCTCCAGGAGGAAACATCAGGCTCATTTATCACAAGGAAGCAAAACCTCGCTCCTGTTCCCTTGCCGTGAATGCCCGGAGCCCAGCAGGGGAGATTTTTCCATGCTAACTTCAGAGAATCGAGGCATCTGATGCTCTGTGATCACATGGGGGGAAAGCTGGAGCATTTACCCTCGCCTACAGTGGCAGGAGACAGGAAGGAGTGACGGTCCGAGCTAATTACCTGATAATGCAGCGTCTGTAACTTCACACATGATAACAAGCTTTGGAGAATATAGAAATGGCTGAGCTGTACACTGTGACCCTGAAACAATGTGGGACATTAGCGCTGGGGCCACAGGAGAGACTGGTGGAGGGCAAGAGAGAAAGAGAAGAGCTTTGGGGAGTGAGAATTGAGGAATAGTGGAAGGTCCGGTCAAGGTGATCACAGAATGCAATCGGCCATCAGAAGGCACTGATAAGGAAGACCCTAACTTGGAAGAGAAGTACGAGCTTGGGCGCTCAAGGACACCGCAGCCCAGTACACATGCTTCCCATCCGAGGTTAACACGTCATTTATACTCAGAAGATGGCAGTTGCTCTCAATTCTGCCTCTACGATATTCTCCAGGACACCCCCGTGGCAGAACTTTCGCGGCCTCTGTGCAGGTGTCCTGAAACCATATTTAACCATAGACTAGAGGTTGCCGTCCCGGGAGGTCAATCATTATACTAACAATTGCACGTGAGGAGAATCAGCACATCCCTTGTTTTTGTACTGAAATATATGAAAAAATAAATAAAATGCATGAATATTTCATTAACAACTATTAAGATCTACTAGAATAGACTATATTACACTAGTAATAAAAGTGATCATAATGTTATGGCAACAACAGTGAAAGCAATTGCTCTCAGACATTGTTGGATTTCTGTACACCGGGCCTCGTGGTGGCTCCCTGTTAAAAACCACGGTGTGGGGTGTGGCGGGGATGGTACTCAACGGCTTTTAGGCACTCTTCATATTGGGAGAGGAATTTCTGGCCTTCTGTTACCCTCTTGCCTCCAGAAGAGCCCAGAATATTCACTTCCAGGTCCCACACTTGCCATAGGTTCTTCCAGACATACCCATGGGACGCTGTGATGGTTCCTTTTATCTATCAGCTCAGGTGGATGACAGGATGCTCAGGTATTTGTCTAAACATTATTTCTAAACATTATGTCTGTGCATTTCCATATGAAATTAAAATTTGAATCGGTGGTCTCTGTTAAGCATATTGCCCTCCCTAGTGCAGCTGGGCTTTACCTAACCTGTGGAGGCCCTGAATAGACCACAAATATGGAGGAAGAAAGAATTCTGTCTTTTCCTGCCTAATCATTTGGTCTTTTTTCGCCCTTGGTGCTCCTGACTCTCAAGCCTTGGACTCATACTGAATTATACCATCAGCTTTCCTGGGTCTCTGGCTGAGAGACAGAAGACCACAGGATGTCTTAGCTACTATAACTGCATAAGCAAATTTCTTATAATAAATATACTTTTGTACAAGCAATGGAAAGCTATTGGTTCTGTTTCTCTGGGAAAGCCTAACTAGTACAGATACTGAGATGGGAATTGAGAGACATGCAGAAAGGAGTGTTACACCCACTGCATTTTGCCTGCAAGTCTGCTGGCCACGACGAGGCTTCTTCTGGTAAAGCAGGCCTTGTGGAGGCTAGACAAGCAAGTCCCAAAAGGGGAGGTTGCTGGCCACGACGAAACATACCGTCAAAGCTGCAGTGACCTTTCCCAACAGGCCACTTCTGGAAACTTAACATGGGATCTGGTTCTGTAGATTTCTCAACTGTTCTACGAGATACTCAAAAGCCTTTCTCTTGTTTGGTTTGGTTTTGTTTTTTAACTGTTGCAAATACATATAACATGAAATTTTAATTTGCTACCTTAGCCATTTTTAAGCACACAATTCAGTGACACTAAATACATTCACACTGTTCCACCACCATCACCACTGTCTACCCCACACCTCTTCGTCCCTCTGTATTGAAACTCTGTCCCTGTTATACCCTGACTTCTCATTCCCCTTCCTCATGACTCCTGGTAAGCACCAGTCTACTTTCCTTCTCTGTGAATTTGACTCTTCTGAGTACCTCATGTAAATCAAATCATAGAATGGGGTTTTTTTTTGTTTTGTTTTGTTTTGTTTTTTAGTTTTTTGTTTTTTTCCCTTTTTTTAATTTAATTTTATTTATTTATTTATTTATTTTTTAATTTTCAGCATAACAGTATTCCTTGTTTTTGCCCCACACCCAGTGCTCCATGCAACCCGTGCCCTCTCTGATACCCACCACCTGGTTCCCCCAACCTCCCACCCC
>NW_019154104.1:27726288-27784038 GCF_002288905.1 Enhydra lutris kenyoni
GTTATGCTCCACAAATAAGTGAAACCATATGATAATTGACTCTCTCTGTTTGACTTATTTCACTCAGCATATATTTTGTTTGTTTATTTGTTTTTGCGTGACTGGCTTCTGTCACTTAGTATGATATCCTCAAGGCTTATCCATGTTGTAATGTGTCAGAATATCCAAGACTGAGGAACATTCCATTGTAGGGATATATCACATTTTGTTTATCCATTCATCTATTGACTACATTTAGCTTTATAGCACCTGTGTATAACAATGTTTGAGTCGACCATAGTTGAAAGTATTTGTGGGGATTCATTTTATGCATCCATTTGAGCCAGAGGGTACCCAGTTATGTGGTCAAATCTTATTCTGGGTGTTTCTGTGGGTGACGATGTTTGTGGATGAGATTAACATTTAAATTAGTAGACTGACTAAAGCAAATGGCCCTCTCTGCTGTGGGTGGGCCTTGTCCAATCAGTTGAAGGCCTGGATAGAACACAATGGTTGACCCTCCCCCGAATAAAAGAGAATTCCTCCTGCCTTCGCACTGGGACATTGGCTTTTTCTTGCCTTTGGACTCAAGCTGAGACATTAGTTCTTCCTGTGTCTCAGACATTTTGACCTCTGGCCAGAAGTTACAACATTCTCTCCCAGTTCTTAGGTCTATAGGTTCAGACAAGAACTAGACCATCTGTTTTCCTGGGTCTCTGGCCTGATCTCACCCCACAAATCTTAGGACTTGCCCACCTCCATAATCACGTGAGCTGATTCCACCTATACACATATACCTACAAATATATAATACACAATGTAATATTAATTATATGATAGATGATTATAACTATTTTATTATTTTTATCATTATATATAATATAATGTGTGTGTGTGTGTGTGTGTGTGTGTACTGGCTCTGTCTGTATTGGTTCTCTTTCTCTGGAGAGCTATGACTAATACAGCATCCCACTGTGTGGTTCAGACATAACATTTTTGTTAGTCTCAGAAAGTCTTGAGGTCTGGGACCAGGGAGGTAAAAGAATCAGAGGCAGGTGTCTGGAAGTGAACCTTTTTGCAGAGTGGTGCTCCCAAGAGTCTAGGGAGTACCTCCCCTTAAAAACTCTTGTCTTGGGGCGCCTGGATGGCTCAGTGGGTTAAGCATCTGCCTTTGGCTTGGGTCAAATCCCAGGGTCCTGGGATTAAGCCTTGTATCGGGCTTCTTGCTCAGCAGGAAGCCTGCTTCTCCCTCTGCCTGCCCTGCCCCCTGCTTGTGCTCTTTCCTCTCACTCACTCTCTCTCCCTCAAATAAATAAATAAAATCTTAAAACAAAAAACAAAACGCTCATCTTGGTGTATCAGTCTGCTAGTGCTGCCTTAATGAAGCACCACAGATAGAATGGAATAAACAGAAATGCATTGTCTTACAGCTCTGGAGGCCAGAACTCAGAAGTCAAGCTGTCCTCCCCGGGGTTGATTCCTGCTGAGGGCTGTGACAGAGAATCCCCAGGTTCTCTCCTAGGTTCTGTTGGTTTGCTGGTGACCTCAGCCATTCCTTAGTTTGTAGAAGCATTGCCCGGCCTCTTCTGTCATCCTTTTGTCGTGTTCTCCCTGCCTGCTTCTCTGTGTCCAAATGTCTCCCTCTTATAAGGACACCAGTCACACTGGATGAAGACCTGCTTGTTCTACTCCAGTAAGACTCATCCTGACTTAACTAATTACATCCGTGGTGACCTTATTTCCAAATAAGATCACATTCTGAGGTGCTAGGGGTTAACACGTCAATGTATGGATTTTTAGGGGACACAATTCAACCCATACCACCTAGCTGAGTATCGTTCGTCTCCGAGCACGTGACACCTAGCTATCTGGGCAAACTCCCGTCCATTTGCACTCTAGGAGTCTTCCTTCCACCTGCCGATGGGAGCCATGACCTTGGCGAGGCCCGGAAGTAACACAAGCTCCATCTCCCCTTTCCTTTTCCTGGCCTGGGGTGGATACAATGCTGCACATGCATTATTGATAGACTCCAAGCTTGCCAAGCATCCTGGCTTTCTGTGTGTGTGTGTGTGTGTGTGTGTGTGTGTGTGTGTGTCTCTTTGTGGCAGAGAGAGAAAGGCAAACAAAAGACGTGGACAAGGATGGCACCTGGTGCAACGGGAGGTCCTGCTTTCATTAAGAACATGTTCTGCTTGTTTTCCAAGGGCACCCTTGACAGTGGTTACAAAGCAGGGCAGGATGGAGGTGGCCTGGAACTCCGGGGCGCACATGTGAGATGAAGAGTGTGTGCTTACTCGGTAATCTTCGTTAAAGGCCCTGCCCCGCAGTGCCCTTCACACCCCCTCATTGGCTCCACATCACCTACACACAACCTGGTGGGTCTGCATCTTCATATCCCTCTCTCACTTCCTCCTGTTCCTCCTACCCACTCGCCCCTCCCTTTCCCCTTAATGCTCACAGGTCCTCCTGGAAGACTCAACCACTTACAGTTGTTGAGTGATTAAATATTTATAATCAGGGCAATGAGTGAGGTGTTGAATAATAAATGCTAAGGTTGAAGCGGCCTTAGATAATTTCTGCAGATTTCCTCATCCATGGCTTCTTTGATTCTAAGGCAAAAAAAAAAAAAAAAAAATCCTTTAATTAACTTTTTTTTTTTTTGGGTGCAGCTGTGACAGTCGATAGGCCTTTATCACTGTTTTGTTCATGAACCGCTGCCCTGCCATAGGGCATTTTCTGTCAAGCCCCTGGCCCCCACCGGACATGTAGATACCTCTTGGTGACGTGGATCTTCCCTCATTTGCTTCTGAACACTCAAGGAGAATGCATTTTTTAAAACTCAAATCCCTAGACCACAAATTCACTGTTGCCATATCTGGATGTGGAAGAGTTTTCGAGGCTCCGTTAACGGCAAGAATGGACCTTCCTTTTCACGGAGCTACACCAAGCGGCTCCTCTAACATTTTATGCACCGTTGAATTTGATTTCTGCCCCAACTCGTGGAAGCATCATTTCGACTTTTGCCATCAAGGAAGCCATGGCACAAAGAGTTTAAGTCATTTGCTCGAGGCCGTGAACTGGTAGTTATTGGATCTCACATTAGAGCGAGCACCATTCCAAGGAGGAGGGATGCAAAGAGGAACAGGGACAGATCTCTCAGAGTCCCAGGGTGGAAATGGCTGAGCACAGAACAGAGCAAGCCACTGTGGGAACGGAAGACAAAGGAAAAATGTGTGAATTGAGGAGCAAGTAGCTAGCTCACTATGCTGAGCTGGGCCGGCTTCACAGAGAAGATATGTGAGCCCCCGTGGGGGGAAGAAAATTGTATAGAAGGTTGCCTGAGGATGAGCTGGGGACACATAGACTTTTCCATCTTTTGAATGTTTCCAACCTGTCCCCTTGAAGTCCCTGCCCAGGGAACATATGGTAAAGAATGCTGTGGTCAAACCATCTTTTCCTCTCTAGATGCACGTTCTAGTAGTGTGTTCTAAAAAGCACAGAATTGGAAGGTATTTGAAGATCATTTACACATCTCATCTTGATCAGTACGAAATTTTATTGCCTGCTGTGAACTGATTGTTTGTGTCTTCCCGAAATATCCATGTTGAGTCCTAATCCCTAGTGTAATGGTTTTAGAAGGTGGGGCCTTGGAGAGGTGACTGGATCCTGAGGTCAGAGCTTGCACAGAGAGGATCTGCGCCCTTTAAAAGGGCTGCCTTGTCCTTCCCGCCATGTGAGGATACAGCAGAAGACAGTAGTCCATGAACCAAGAAGCAGGCTCTCAGCGGACACCAGAATGGCCAACACCTTGAGCTCACACTTCCAGCCTCCAGAACTATGAGAAATAAATGTCTATTGTTTTTCATTATAGCAGCACAGGTGGACGAAGACATTATACAACCTATATAGTGATGGTGTCAGAAATAATTTAATTATTTTTCCGTGATTAGGGGCATTCTCCCTTCAGAAAAGAATGCTGGGAAAAACATGATCTCCTCTGTAATGTAAAAGGAAAATTAAATTCACCACTGGAGCTAAAGACTTAGGAATACATATTTGTGTATTTGCTTTTATGTCTATTCTGATTTAAACTATGAAACCCGAGTGTAGAGCTAGGATTTATCATATTTGTAAATGGATCCATATTCTACTGTCTGCCATATTTTATCAGGTTTTCTTCTCTCTTCCCATCTCCCAAGGGCGACATTGGCTCCTCTTTTGGGATGCTGAGATGTTATCCTGAATAATGAATTGATAGGGGGACAATCTGCAGGGACACAGACTTCTACACCCTCAACATTTTCCTTCTTGTTGGGACTAGGAAGTTACTCCTTTAGGCATTACCAAAACTTTTCTTCCCATGCCCTTCATGCAGAATATCAAAAAGTTATACTCTTGAATATCACTGATGATTTTCTAAGCAGAGGGCTATCATAAATTTGCATGCAAATCTTATTTATTGAGTGCTTCTCTGGGCAAAATCCTTTCTCAGAAACATCTTATCCATTATAGTATTCGAAATTATATAGGTGAGAAATCTGGATCTCAGAAAAAGCTCAGTGATGAGCCCAAGGTCACAGCAGTGGAAATGATAAAGTCAAGATTTAACCTCAGGCTTCTGGGTCCAAATGTATCCATGATGCTCAGAGCCTGCTTATGCCATGATGCATTTATGTAAATTTAAGATGCAATAGTGCCAATGGGAACTTGAATGTGTTCCTTTTCAAAAGTCTAAGTATGGAAACTCCTAATTCTCTAGAGCAGTATTTCCCTAAAACTAACCTTGTAGAATATTCATTTTGCTATGAATTCACGAAAAAAAAAAAAAAAAGAGAGTTCTCTCAAACAAGTTTTGGGAATGTTGAATTAAATAAAGTTAAGTCGAAGTGTTTCTGGCTGGGATTCAGAGAGCTTTCCGTACCCTGATGTGTATCATGGATTTCCAGGAGCATTTTCAGTGTTAAGTTTGTTTAACAAATACATAGGACTTTCAGGACAGGGATGGGGGCCTGGGATAAAACAGTAGCTATGGTAGACCCTGGGCCCTACCCCCCAAATTTTCTACCAGAGCAGAGCAGACTTGAACTAGTAATTAACACCAGGTCCCTTCTGGTAGCTGTTCTAATTGCCTTTTACTTCTCCCTCAATCAATCCCTGTCCCAGAACAGTGATGGGTGTTCAGGTCAATTTTTTTTTCTTTTTTGAATAATTACTGAGATTTTAACCTCTCTGAGGCCAAGTGAATCCTTCTTTATACCTGTTCAACTCCAGAGTACCTATCACTTACAACAAGTCGACTATGTATTAAGTTGATTTGATAGCAACTTAAAACAGCAGTTAAGAGCCCAGGTCTCATTACTTGTGTTATCACTGGCTAGTTCTATCAAGCACATTATTTAATTTTTCTGAGTCTCAGTCTCTACGTCTGTACAATGTGGATAAAAATATAGGTTTAATAATGCTGTTGGGAGTGCCTAGCATGTGCCTGAGCCGTGGTTAGCAAAGTTCTCCTTAATGAGGCTCCCTGGACCTGCCGGCTTGCACTTGTAACCCCTGTTCACCCCCTCCAGCACTCCCAGACCCCCAACGCTGCTCTATTTTTTTTTTATTACAACTCTTATCACCTTCTAAGGTACTACATGATTTATTTCATTGTTATGTCTCTTGTTCGTTGTCTGTCCCCCACCCCCCATTAACATATTAGCAGGAAGAAACAGAAGCCTCTGTTGGTTCTGTTTATGAATGTGTCCCAGGGATCAAGACAAGAGCCAGGCATAGAGGTGGTGTTCAAAGATATGTGCTCAATTAACCTGTACAAATAGTAATCATTCACCAAACATAAAGTGAGCCATTACGTCGTAGACATTAGAGGCATCCGGGGGGAGTAACCAAAGGCCAAGGCAGGGCAACAGTGTGAATGAATGTTCCCCAGGCCCCCAGGAGCCTCCTATAGGAAGAACTGATGATACTTAACTTGCCGTACTGCTATCAGAGAGACACCACTGAGCCCTCACACAGGCTTTTGGTATTTGGCTGTTTAGTTTAAGTGAACCTGTAGGAGATAATAAACCCAAGACATCACATATGAAAAAATCAATACTCAGGTCAGAGCCGTCGCTTGCAAGGCAAGAGCCATCGTTTTCAAGCACAGTCTGCCAGCCACACGGAGCTATTTCTGAAGGCTAGCTCTCTGCCTGGGTGCCCAGAGCAGTACCCACGCTCCCAGCTCATGGGGAGGCAAGGTGCACGTGCGGAAGGGCTCTGTGCTACCCAGGTCTCTGCTTTATCCTCTTCCCGATGCAGGAGAGAGAGTAATTGCTAAGTCACCGGAGCCAGCAGACATTTATCACCCATTGCCAAAGCTTGCTGATAAGTTCAAGACATCCTGATCCTAACAGAGGCTACTGCGGAGCATTAAGCAGGAAGTCCAGGAAGGTAGGACGAGCGGGGGTGGGAGCCGGCACCAGGTAAAGATGACAAATGCCTCTGTGGGAGATTAATCCTTCCTGTAGTCCACTGGTAAAGTAATAAAAGGTTTATGATTCATTTCTTCCTTGATAATGGAGGAGACAATTAGTAATTACTGGATTTATGGTATTTGTTGTGTTAACTCAACCAATAAAGTATCTAGTGAAATTGTGCTCTGAAGCACTTTTGTTGGAGAATAATAGATGAAAGCTTTAAAAGAGCCAGCAGCTGCACCACGTGTCACACACGTCTACCGGCGGGGGGTGTGACAATGGCCATCAGAGACGGACTGTGCTGTGACATCACCCCATTCCCCAGCTCCCCCATTTCATTCTCCCCAGAATTAATTCAGGGGAGCAAGATCCAGCATCCAGTGCTGAAGCTGCTTTCTCTGGATTGCCTCTCCCAGAGCCTCAGAACTGGACGGGTATAGGGACTTGTGCCACCGCTTGACTGCTGCCTGTCCCACCTCAGGCTAGGACTGCCCTGAAGTCCACGATGGGCCCTCCTGCCCTTCCCGTCTCCCAGCCCCTCCCACTCCAATGCTCATCAGGGATGTTTGTGGAATTAATGGAGGTCTTAAAGAGACTCCATGGGCAAACGTTCTACCTTCACAATCAGTAAAGGTCCCACATCTTCAGAAATGTTCAGGATGAATGCTTAAATTCAATGAGTATGATCGTGAGTGTTTAGGTGCATGGGTGTATGACCATAGGTGTATGACAGTGGTATGTGAGTGCAACCATGAGTGTATGACCGTGGGTGTAAGACTAGGCGTATATGAGTATGACCATGGATGCATGTAGTTTAGGGAAAAACTCTCAAAATATCTGACAGAACTGAATGTAGACAGATCACAGTGAATATTAGGCCACATTAACAATGTAATATTACAGACACTGCCAAAATACGGTCAAATTCTTACAAATTATACTGAATGATGAAGATAGATAGCAAAAATACCTACTTGGAATCAGTACACACATTGTTTAGAACCAAATGTCTAGGCCAAGTACTTGCGTTATAATACACACTTAATATTTCTGGAATGAATGTAAAAAAAGTACAGAAAAATGAAAATTGGTATTAAGGTGGCAAAAATATATGTGTGTATGAGTTTAATTAACATTTGTGTTGTAAAATAGGTTAATTAAAATCAAATGCTTAAATGATTGGCATTTCCATGTGATATTTCTTTTTTTTTTTTTTTTACAACTAGAGCTAAGCACGGAGTTTTGTACTTGAGAAGGTTAATGTATATAATTTGGTGGAAGGAAACTGAAAATGCTTGTCCTTTACTGTGTGCTGTGGTTCCTGAAACTTTACAGTTTCTGCCACACCACTGTCCCCACGTGGTGAAGGTCATCTCAGCATAATGTTACTCCTTGTTTTATTCCCAGTGTTGTAGCACGTTGGGCCTCACGAACCCCCTAAATTTTAGTATTCATAACCCCACATCCCAAATTTCAGGTCCCTCTCTCAAGATCCAAGTAAGAAACATAAACTCAACTTAGAGCTTAGTAACTGTCTCAAGGTCAAACCATCACAATAACACCCTTTGGGCATATATGTTTTTGCTTTCATTGGCCCTGGAGATTCCAAATTTTTCAAAGTCAGGTTGAAGTAGCACTTGGAATGATTAAAGCACTGTTCATTTGCAAGCAAAAATTGTAACCATTATCTTTGAAAACTCAGGGGAATGGGACAACGGGAGATAAACAAGGAACTTAAGCTGATTTATTGGATGTTAAACTCACCCAAAATGATGGTGACATATTCCCCATCCTGATTTACATGGCTAAAGGCTGCTGTTTAAATAATCAGCTTCCACAGGCCTTGGTTCAGGTCCTCTGAGGCCCATGGATTGGCTGTTTAAGTCATTACACACTAACTGTGGCCTGTGTGCTAAGACGTTTTGGGCAATAATAGGAAAACACAGTAACAAACGTGTCTATCGAAAAGCTAGAGTCTACTCAAAACTAAAGCATCAATAAAATGTTGATCTCTTAGTATGTTGCCATCCCACTGTGAGCTCAAGAAAGTCGCGCTGGACTTAAGCTCAGGAGACATAGGTTTTATATAGGAAGAGGTTTTACTTCTTCAGAGCCATGTGACTTTGGGTCCCATTGCTTTGAGTGTATAAATCTCTGTTTACTCCTCATTTCGTGAATGTCAGAATGGCATCTGCCTGGTTTGTGGTGTAAACGGGGACTATAAAGCTTTCACATTCCAGAAATCCCACTTCTGGATGTTAATCCAAGGGAAATGAAATCACTATCAGTCATTATCTCAGTAAGATTTCTGCGCCCACAGCTTCACTGCAGCATGGTTTACGCCAGCCAAGAAGTGGAAAGAATCCATGTGCCAAGGAGGAATCAATGGAAAAAGAAAAAGAAATTGTGAGACACGCGCGTGTGCGCGCACGCACACACACACGCACAGGGATATTACTCAGCCATTAACAAAGAAGGAAGTCCCACCATTTGCAAGAACAGGGATGACTTAGTGCATTATGCTAACTGAGATGAGTCAGAGAAAGACAGATACTAAATGATGTCACTTACATGTAGACTCTAAAAACAGAAACCAAACTCACAGATGCAGAGAATAGGTTGGTTGTCACTAGAGGCAGGCAGGCTGTAAGAGGTGGTGGGAGAAACAGGGGAAAGCAGTCAAAGGTACAAAAAGAAAAAAATCTGGAAAGTGCTTTAAAATGGTCCCAACACATAGTTTTAATATTTTAGTCTAAATTACAGTTAAGTTTGGACACTACATCTTTACTCTTTCTGAATCCTCAGAGGCCTTCTTTGAATAAAATATATTTTTTTGTTTGGTTGTTTTTTGGGGGCACATGAATCACTATGTAGGTTAACACATCTGTATTACTCAGTTGAAACACAGCACAAAATGTTCAGGTGACGGCAAAATGTCTCTTTCCAAATAGAAACACTAGGGTATTGGCACCCAGCTCCAGACATCCTGAGGTCCTGGAGCTATTTAGGCCTACAGGAGCCCAGGAAGCATCAGCAACTCCCTCCAGACCCTCAGGGTTTGCCCCCTGCCCTCACAGTCCCTCACCAGTCCTGCTACGCTGCCTGACCCCAGGCTGCAAACAAGCGCTGTGCATTGCTGGTGTTAAGTGTGGCTCCCGGCAAATTACAGTAATGGCTACAGGAGTTGTCAAGGGGAAAAGTTAAAAGCCAATTATTTTTTTCTCTTTTGAAATTTTAATGTGCTACAATGTGAAATTCACTGTCAGAAAAGTAACACTTTTATGGGACCTTCAACATCAAAACATCTTAAAAACAGTCCAGGGCAGGTAACCGTGAACACCCCACCAGCGGGCCTCCGGCACGTTTGTGCAAAAATCCACACAGGTCCTCTCACACTCAGCAACCCTCTCAGCCCCTCAGGAAGAGGGAGGAGGGCCACACTGGCTTCTTTCTTATGCAGAGCTGGGGACCAGCAGACCCGAATGAGCACAGCACACTGGCAGAGGACCTGGGAGCAGGCTCCCGGAAGCCCGTGTCTGGTTGTCTCCTCTGACTTCATAAAAATAACTCTCTCCCCTGAGCCCCATACATGAGGAAAGTAGTTCAAATGATGGATTTTCGTGTTGTTTTTGTCCAATCCAAATGAGAAAAACATCCCAAGCCCAATGTGGGGTGGGTGTGTGTGCACGTGTGTGTAACAAGGACAGGGGCAATGGCGCACAGGGGCGGAGTGCAAGTGGAGAGAGCCCATGGGATCCTCTCGGCCATGGTCTCCCCTCAAAGTGGAAAATGATAAGATCAGGAATAAAATGAAATTACAGTTTGCAAACCTGGCTATATGTGACCCAAAGCCCTGTGCCATAGTCACTATGTCACGGCTTTGTGCTTTCCCTCACGTTTTAGAGCTAGGGAGAAATGTCACAAAAAGTGACCTGGTCCAGCTCTACAGAAACCCCCTTTGAATGTGGCTCTAGGGATCTAATCCAGACAAAAAGAGATGGTCCCTGCTTCATGGGTTTTCATCATTTGGTATTTCAAGATGTATCTAGGGACCAGTGCACAGACTGGAGGAGACAGGGGTCTATTTCCACAGCAAAGGGAGGCTGGCCTCCAAATTAAAGACAGTCTCGGTTGTTGGAATGTTGGTCAAAGTTGTCCATGGGCTGAGCTAGATTTTCTGAAATGTCACCAACTTAGATGAAACTTGACTGCAGTCCTGCAGAGAGATTGGGGCTGGGTCTCAGGGAAATCATGAGAGGCTACCTTTTAGGGGAGGGAGAGGAATGAAAGTTGGGAGCCATGTCAGCTGTGGCAGAGTCCTTTCTACCCATTGGGCTACTCTCCCCATTATCTGCTCTCCATTTCCTCCTGTCTGGGTTGGGGTATGATATCCCCTCTTGGAGTGCTCTGGAAAGATTGAGGGTATGTGCATTGAACCTAGATCTTAGCTATCATCATAGAGTGAAACACTTAGGATTGACCCCACTACCCTCCCCCTCCCAACAAAGGCCCATGACCTAATCTTTTCTTGAGTCTTGCTAATCCTTAGAGATTCTTACTTCCCTCCCAAGGGTCCTCATAGAAGGGACCAGAAGGCTGAGACCCCTTTCAGATGGACCTGTGGTAGATCCTCTACCACTGGGGAGAAGGCTTGTCCTCTGCTGATGCCCCTCAGGGGGAAAAAAGATTAATCCAAGTAAGCAATTAGGCTCAATTAAACAACTAAGCAATTAAGAGCAGAAGGAATCTCTGCTGATGACAGAGGAACAGGCTTTCTACTGTTGAGGAGAGATCAGAGAAGGAAAATGTTTCCTTTGAGTCTAGGGAAGCATAGCAGTGCCAGAATCCACAAATGTGACCTCTTGGGAGGTGGAGTAGGAGATGACAAACTGACTCTGTCCACCTGACTCACAACGGATTCTGACCTTCCTTGTCTGCCACTCCTCACCCTCCAGTGTCTCCCAGTAAGTGCCTCTCCTGCATCCCTCCCCATGTCCGCAGGTGCTCAGCTTCTCCTCCTTGAGCCATGTCTTTCCAGACTCTGAAACACTCTCTAGCTATATTGCACACTCACCAGCTGTGTCGCACACTCATCAGCTTATTGCACAGTTACCAGCTGTTACACACTCACTAGATGCGTCCCACAGGTACCAGCTGTGCCACATACTCACCAGCTGTGTTGCACACTCACCAGCTGTGTCGCACAGTCATCAGCTATATTGCACACTCAACACCTGTATTGCACACTTAACAGCTGCTGTACACTCACTAGATGCATGCCACAGGTACCAGCTGTGTCACACACCAGCTGCGTTGCATAGCACCAGAGGTACAGAACCAACCTGCAGTTGCCCTGTCCCCTAATTGCAATCCTGGCCTATAGCCCTCAGGACCTCCTGAATTAATTACAAATGGCCACTTCATTCAAGAACGTGATCTGTGTTGATATTTGCCTTCATTGTAGTCTGTGTGTGGGGTGCAGGGGTAGAGGTAGGAGTGGGGTTCTCAACACAAGCACAGGTCCAAGGTGAGATTATAAAAGTAGACTACACTGTCTTCAGTGGGATAAGGAGTACGACTGTAGGGAGAGACAGCTCCGACACCCCTGCTGGGTCAACTGGGGAAAAGTCCAGTGAGAAACATGAAGGAGTGTGGACTCATGCTGTCAGCTGTGGAGGCCATGCTCAGCCCTCATGCTCCAGGAAGCAGCACCATACAGACAGAAGGGCACTGCATTTTCAAGCCAAGGCAGTTGAGTTAGATCCCTAATTCCTTCATGTCATAGCTGTGAGACCTCAACTAATTCATGCCAACTGTTCTCACTTTCATTGTCTGTAAGATGACCACAATGATTAGTTTCCCAGACTTTGCTGAAAAGATGAAATAAGGCAATGTCTACAAAAGCTAGCTTCATATTGTCCACAGAAAGGACCTAGAGTTGGTGATACCCAGTGACAATGAGTACTCCCAGAACCCAGATTTTGGTTTCTAGTTACCATTCTCCAGGTATCAGCATGAGAAATGGTTGATTCCAGGCCTGGTACCAGGGAAGTAAAGATGAGCCCAGATCACCTTGTGGACTTTGAATGGACATGGGTGTCAACTGGAGCTTTGTCCCCGTGGCCAAATCTGAGACAATCTTAACAATGAAATATATGATGATAACGATGGATTCCAACCACAGGACAACATCAGAACCCGTGAATCCACACTGATGTAAATATTCTCATATATAAATAAATGGAGGAGAAGGGAAAGCTCTTCCTTATATAGAAATTCCAACTTAGAAAGTATAAACAATAGTGTAAAACGTTTTATTTTATTTATTTTATTTTTTTAAAAGATTTCACTTATTTATTTGAGAGAGAGTGAACGAGCACAAGCAGTGGAAACAGCAGAGGGAGAGGGAAAAGCAGGATCTCCATTGTTCAGGGAGACCATTGAGGGCCTCCATCACAGGATCCTGAGACCCCGACTGAAGCCAAAGGCAGACGTTTAACCAACTGAGCCACCCAGGTGCCCCAACAGTGGAAGAGTTTTTAAAATCACCTTTTGGCAGATTCTGCGGTAAAAACTGTTTTGATCAAGAATCCTCAATGGATGCTAAAATTAGTGAGAGAGAATGATGTAAGCAGCATATCTTCATGGTTTCAAAATGTGGCGCCACAAGAACTTCACTGATTATAAAGGGAAAATAGTACCTTTCTAGACGCCTAAAAGACCCCATTTCACCACTGTGATCAAGCGAGCATCACCAGCAATGAAGCTGTTGGACCTCAGGGACATTTGATACTGAGAAGAGCACCACATCACTCCTGCAAGGTTTCTGCAAAACATGCGCCACTTTAATTTAATCTTGAGGGGACATCACACGAACCCTAACGGAGGAGTATTCTACAAAATAACTGACCAGTACTCATCCAAGGGTCAAGTTCATGAAAACTAGGGAAAGACTGAGGAAAGCTCCAGGTTAAGGAAGTCAGAGACACGGCAACTAAATGCAGTCTGTGATCCAGAACGTTTGGACCAGAGACATAGGGAGATGGACAGGCTTGGAATGAAGTCTCCGTTACTTCTCCAGGCTTGGAATGCACCTCCATTAATAGTAATATGTGGATGTCAATTTGTGGTCTTCGATCGTGGTCCTGTGGATGCTGGGTGACTCATATATGAGAATTTCATACTCTTTTTGCAACTCTTTCGTAAATGTAAATTCTTTCAAAATGAAAAGTTTAACATTTTTAGTATAAAAGGAAAACAAGCTAACTCCGTATTTGGCATACAAAAAGGCACTCGGCAAATGACATTTGTCGTGACTTTTAGCAGGAAGAATTGATTGCTGGAGGAATTTTTAACTTATTCTCCCTGAGAACATGAGCCTTGGCCCCACAAGGGCAGAGTGAGGAGGCAGAGCTGGTTTTTTAACTGCTGCAAACTTCAAGGTTGCTGAGTGACTGTGTGGAGGAGAAAAATGGGCTGGATTCTGGGAAGAATGGTCCCTTTTCTCTTCACAGAAAAGAAAAAATACACACAAAATTCGGAGAGACAATGGGTGTTCAACAGCCTGTTGCTCTCTGCCAAGCCATTGTTAAGGTCTGAGTGCTCAGGGCCACAGCCTGAAAAGAGATGCAGTTTCCCCATTTCCTGGGCAATTTGCTAGGAATCTCATTGTCTCTGTGAAAAGAGAAGCGTGGAGCCAGGAAAGGACAGACCACAGCACACACCTGCACAGGGGTGTTCAGAACAGGGGTATCTCCATCCTGGCATCAGCCTGGGGCCCAGAGCCAGCCGAAGCAGGAGACGCTTCTCACCCCTTCTGAGTCCCCAGTGCATGGGATGACCATCGCTTTGTTAAAGACAACGTGGACTCCAAGAATGTCATCCTGATGTGATCATGTATTTGATAGTGGGATTCTATGCCAAAAACGATGGGGGAAGCGGGATTCTATGCCAAAAAGGATGGGGGAAGCGGGGAGTCCTATTCCACGGACCACCTTGGGTTTTCCCTGCTGGGCTGCTCCGAATGATTGATTTTTCCCTGTGCCCTGCCTCAAACAACTGCTTGTCTCCTGGCAGTTCTGAGAGTAAATTCTAAAGTACTTAGTGTGGCTCATGGGCACATCTGATCAAGCCTCGCCTCCAATCCTTCCCCCACACCTCGAATGTTATGCTACAGGAATGAGGAACTGCTTATGGTTTTACGAGCGCATCTGAAAATCCCACGGCCCCATGACACTTCAGTTCAGAAAACACCTCTTCCTAGAAGTCTCTCTCAGTCCCTCCTTTCAACTGCTCACAGGAGCATAAACAACTCCTGCTCTGCAGGTACCTCCCTCTTTTGAGGATGTCGTCCTTCAATCCATCTTCACACGTCTGTATGAGGCCCTTGAAGGAAAGGACCTGAACCAAGTCTGCCCTTTGTCCCCAGTATCAGGAATAATCCTGGGGAGGGCACATGGGTGGTTCAGTTGGTTGGGCATCCAGCTCTTGATTTCAGCTCAGGTCATGACCTCAGGGTCATGGGATCGAGCCCCACATTGGGCTTCACATTTAACAGGGAATCTGCTTGAGATTCTCTCTCTTCCTCTTCCTCTCCTCCGACTCTCTCTCTCTCTCTAAGAAACGATGGGGATAAAAAATGTTTAAGAATAATCCTGGGGACTACAAATGTGTTCTGATTGGGATTGAAAAAGGCATGGCTATGAAATGCATTGGAACTTGAGAACAGAAAGAGTTTTTGTTTCGTTTTGTTTTGTTTTGCATTGCTTTGGTTTTGATACATACATAAATAGTTTAAAATACATGTATTGATTAACTATAAATTAATCTTTCCCCATTTCTTAAGTGATGAAGTGTTTGATAATGAAATGTTTATGTATGTTTTCATGTAATGGAAACATGACACATTATAAAGAAATGTCTGGTAAGGAGGAGATATTTCACATTTAAAGATATCATAAACATGTATCTGCTCAAACTGATTTCTCACTTTCACTGAACATCTTGCTAGATCCGATAGACTGCAATTCGATGTAATATTCTTACATCACAGGGTGGGTAGGACCGACATTACTGATTTTACAGACCCCCCCCCCTCCATAAAGGAAGGTTAAACTCTTATCGACAGGACCGGAGATGTGTATCAATGTATAGCTATATTTACATACTTATTTATCAATTTGAATTCTAGATCTTTTTTTTTTAAGATTTTATTTATTTATTTGACAGACAAAGATCACAAGTAGGCAGAGAGGCAGGCAGAGACAGAGAGAGAGGGAAGCAGGGTCCCCAATGAGCAGGAAGCCCAATGTGGGGCTCGATCCCAGGACCCTGAGATCATGACCCGAGACGAAGGTAGAGGCTTAACCCACTGAGCCACGCAGGCACCCCTGAATTTTAGATCTTTTAATTATATTATCGATTAGTGTGCTTGAGACAGCTTAGACTTTACCTAAACACAAATCACCAAGAAATTCTCATGTCAAAAAAAAAAAAATATTGTGTGCAAAGAATTTTATGCAGTCAACTTTATTTTGTGTGCAGAGCAAAATAAATATGTTGTCAGATACACAAGCTCTCAGAACAAAAACAAGCCTCAACTAATCCAAACCAAAAGAACTTCAGGTGATGATAAGCAAAATCAACCTATTAAATAGAAGCTCTCAGGCAACAGAAATACATGTAAGTCTTCTGAAAGAGTAGAATTTACACATCATTTATCACACACACACAAAAAAACAAACCCACAACTAGAGCCAACTAACAATTTATTAATATAATTATGGCATTTAATGCACATGTCAAAAATAGATCTGGAAGGAGTTGTTATGCAATTTAAAACAATTTCCCATCTCCTTAAATGGCATTTTCATCTACTCATTTGCAACAGAGCTCTGGAAGCTCCCCCCCATCCAAATATTTACCAAGTCTTGCTTATATTACATTTTACTTCTATTCGTCATCTATCGACTTCCTTCCTTCCCTGCTGTCACCACACCTGGCCACCACTGTGTACCTGGTGGACTCCCAGTCCTTCTCTAGGACTCCTAGAGCTTTGCAAGGGGTCTCTCCCACCCTCATTCTCCGTGGCCAGATCACTGTCTCCAAACCAAATCTGTATCCCCCTCCTGTAAACCATTCAGTGGCGTGACCTCACAGTTGGAAACAGGTGCACATTTTTGCATGATCAACCTCTTGCCTCCCAGTCCCACATTCATTCATCTGCTCATTCATTCAATGAACTTTTGATGAGCTCAACCAATGTGCATGCACTATTGTCTGTGTGCCAAAACTATACCAGGCACTGAGAATCTGATGAGAGAAATAAAATGAGTTCCTGCACTTGACCCTGACACAGTCTCATGAGGGGCCCAGACCTGCAGAGACGTGAGTAGTTACTGATGTGATAAATACTACAGTGCATGTTTATGCTTTCAGCCGGGTCATGTAATAAGAATACTCTGGGAGGTTTTCTCACAGAAGGACTGTGGCAGAGGCTTTGGGGACCTGGAACCCTGCGTACCTGGAAAGGAAGGTTGACACAGGAAGGTGAATTACAGAGACAGGTTGGCACCGGCTTAAGTAAGATATTCAACACCATGCTAGAAGTGTGAACATTGAACATTTTCTCATCATCAATGATCCGACAGAAGTTTGGGATCAGGGGAACCATCATAATCAATTTACTTTTGAGCAAACCCATAATTTCAAGGTCCTTTTTGTCAGTCGCTTGCTAAAACCTCTTTAGTGAAACTGAAATTTGTCTATTTTACTAAAATTACTCCAGATTTAATCCCTGTTGACTTTCAACAGATTTTGAAGGTGCTCACCCCAAAATTAGTAAGGGTTGAAGTACCCCAGAGACAGTAAAATGGAACGGGGAAGAGGTGATATCCCGAAGTCACCTTGTCGTTAAATTGTGTACAAGGTGATCAGGAGGGTCCAGTAGAAATCTGAGCACTAAACTAGACTTGAAAAGGATTTTAGTGTTTCAAAGGGGAGTTTAGTGCTTCTTTTCACCAGAGCTGTGACTCTACACCTTGATTGACCTAACGTGTCACCGGCTAGTGCCACTTCCATGGTGAAGAAGGGACACTGCTGCAATGTTTGATATCTGATCTAATAGCAAGTCAGACATTCTGCTGTTGCCCTGGGTTCATTATGCTCTATCACTTAATAAACGCCCTCATCCTCTGCTTATTCAGCCGTGCCCTGGCTCTCTGACTTGAATTGTTTGGGACAGCCGGGTCTCTCATGAGTGACTTGTCAAGTTATATTATGGTACCTGACCTACTTTGTACAGGTCTTAGACTGCAGTGCAAACAGCACAAGTCCCATACATGTCCTATGGACCTCTGTCTAGAGACAACATGGACTCAGAGTCCCGGAAGAGAACTTTAGGATCAGCTACACTAACCCTACCCACTCCACCTTCTGTACATGACAGTCAGCTGCAATGAAGACAACCAGCTGGCCAACATGTATGCATCTCCAATAACAGGTAACTTCCATTCATCTGCTCAACAATTATTTATTGGTCCCTGGTTCTGAGGCAAACATTGCCTTGGGTACCAGAGCTATAACAGGACAAGACAGACATTGCCAAACAGTACTCCACATTGTATACCATGCAATTGTGTAATCATAACTTTAAGGGATCAATGTGGAATATGGTGGGGGTATGGAGAGAGGGACTGCAGCTGGCCTGGGGATTTCTTGGGGAGGGGACTCTAAAGCTAGAAGCTAGGGGATAAGTTGGACTTAAGTATAATGGGCTGGGGGGTAGGATATGTAGCAGAGGCAAAAATTATTGAACACTACATCTGAAATTAGTGATGTACTATAAGTTGGCTAATTGAATTTAAATTTTAAAATAAAGTGAAAATTCAGAGTGAATTTTCAAAGTGAATGAAGAAAACTTGTAAGACCAGCATGGTTGGATCAAAAAGTAAGAAGGTTGTGTGGTCTGCATTCTACAGGGTCCTATAGGACCACATCCAAAACCTTGGTCTTTGTATTTAGAACAATAAGGGTTTTAATGACATGATCAGAATGACCTTTGATAAATATTTTGCCAACTGAAGAGAAAACAATTCTTAGGTCTAGTTGTTAGGATATGCAATTTTTATTTTCATTAATATTGCACAGTCATCATGGTGTTGGGGGTCAGGCATTGCTATATTTGAATCCTACCTTGGTCTCTTAATAGATGAATGATCTGAGACAAGTTTTCTATAATTTCAGAACCTTGTATCCCTTACTCTTCAATTTACCAATGTAGCTTTATCTGACTGAGCCAATAATCATTCAGGTGGGCCAAAACATGCACAGCCAGTGTTCCCCAAAGTCCAGCTGGGAAATCTCACTTGGATTCAACCACAAACAACTCCTGAACTTCTCCTCTGTACCAATCCCCAGGGATGGAGAATAAATAGCATACCTGCTCTGCCCCCAGGACCTCACAGACAGAGGTCACAAATGGGAGGCTAGTGGGCTAGATCCACCAAGCACAGGTATTCTGTTTGGCTGGCTCTGTTCTTGAAAAAAGAAAACGGTGAAGGTGAATTCTTTTAACAAGGCACGTGGTGTCTAGATTCTCACAGGCCCCCCATTCCTGCTGTCATGGTCCTTTCCAGATTGATGCCACAGATTTGTGAGCTTTCTGGCCCAGGGAGGTGTTTGAGTCTATGACCCTGGACTGGTGAGCATTCACACAGATGAAAGCACAGTTTGCTCTGCAAGCAGAAGAGAGAGGAAGAGAAAAGGTGTGTGGGAGAGGCAGATCATGCAAGATCATACCCCAAAAATGTGGATCTACAAATGCATGACTGTCATAAATTCACTAAGTCACAGCAGTGAGATGCTCAAGCTTGGCTTAGGTCAGCTGGGCTGGAGGTTGGGGAGAGCACAAAAGAGGAAGCAGACACCCCTGGGTACATAAGAGTTCAGGCCGGGAGAGAAAACCTGCATCATGAAAAAGAGCTGAGAACAAGTCAAGGACAAAGTATGAACATGTCCCAGTTCAAAGTGCAGGTGGCTTTACACTTTATTTTCATTTGTTCTCAGTTTTATTTTTTTTGTTTTTGTTTTTTTAATTCTAGTTAGTTAACATATAGGGTAATATTGGTTTCAGGAGTCGAATTTAGTGATTCATCATTTACATACAATCCTCAGTGTCCAACCCAACAAGTGTCCTCCTTAATACCCATACTGCATTTAGCGCACCCCTCACTCACCTCCCTCTAAAAACTCTCAGTTTGTTCCCTATAGTTAAGAGTCTCTTATGGTTTTCCTCCCTCTCTCTCTTCTTTTTTTCTTTCCCAATGTTCATCTGTTTTGTTTCTTAAATCCCACATATGAGTGAAATCATACGATATTTGTCTTTCTCTGACTGACTTATTTCACTTAACATAATACAATCTAGCTCCATCTACATTAGTGCAAATGGCAAGATTTCATTATTTTTGATAGCTGAGTAATATCCCATTGTATATATATATATATATATATATATATATATATATATATATATATCTATCTTCTTTATCCATTCATCAGTCAATGGGCTTTTAGGCTCTTTCCATAATTTGGGTATTGTGGACATTGCTGCTATAAACATCAGGGTGCATGTGCCCCTTCAAATCAGTATTTTTGTATTCTTTGGGTGAGTATGTGGTTGTGCAATTGCTGGCCGTAGGTTAGTTCTATTTTTAAGTTTTTGAGGAATCCCCATACTGTTTTCCAGAGTGGCTGCTCCAGTTTGCATTCCCACCAACAGTGCAAGAGGGTTCTCCTGTCTCTGTATCCTGGCCGACATCTGTTTTTTCCTGTGTTGTTAATTTTAGCCATTCTGACAGGTGTGAGGTGTTACCTCATTGTGGCTGTGATTTGTATATCCATGATAATGGGTGATGTTGAGCATCTTTCCATATGTCTGTGGGCCATCTGTATGTCTTTTGAAAATGTCTGAATTTGAAATGTCTGTTCATGTCTTCTGCCCATTTCTTAATTGGATTACTTATTTTTTGGTTGTTGATTTTGATATGTTCTTTATAGATTTTGGATCCTAGCCCTTTATCAGGCATGTCATTTGCAAATATCTTCTCCCATTCTGTCAGTTGTCTTTTAGTTTATTGGTTGTTTCCTTCACTGTGCAGAAGCTTTTTGTCTTGATGAAGTTCCAATAGTTCATTTCTGTTCTTGTTTCCCTTGACTCTGGAGACAGGAAACCATCAAAATCCTAGAGGATAACACAGGCAGCAATGTCTTTGAGATGAGCTGGATTTTTTTTTTTTAAGATTTTATTTATTTATTTGACAGAGATCACAAGTAGGCAGAGAAGCAGGCAGAGAGAGATAGGAGGAAGCAGGCTCTCTGCTGAGCAGAGAGCCCGATGCGGGGCTAGATCCCAGGACCCTGGGATCATGACCTGAGCCAAAGGCAGAGGCTTTAACCCACTGAGCCACCCAGGCGCCCTGCTTTACACTAGATTTTAAATAGCCCCAGCCACCTTTGTCTCCACCCATGGATCTAGTTCAGATCTCAGCTTAGACTTAGATAGCACTCCATCCAGGTCACCCCCCATGACTCCCCAGATGGGGTTGCAGCCTGCACTCCCTCTTCTCAGGTCTGACCGCTTGTTGACACATTTCCTGTGACTGGTATATGCCTCTGTCTTCCTCAGCAGACATTGCTCATGGAAGGCAGGGACAAAGTCATTTTTGTCACCATTGTTCCCTTTACTTCCTAGCAAGGTGAGAACCACTATTATGTGGACATAACAAATCAGTGACAAGATTAGAAGAAAGAAGGGTGAATGGCACAGCCAATGCTTCTTATGAGGTAGTGCTATCAGTTTCCAGAGCAAAAGCTGAAAAGAACTCTCTTTTAACAAGATCATCTTGAAATAGCCTAAAATCAGTTTAGTTAATTGGCTCATTCAACAAATATTTACTAATCAAGGTTTGTACCTTAATAATATCCTGTGGGAAAGCAAGAACAAGTCATTGAGGCCAAGCCAGTGGGGTGCAGGGGCATAATATGGAAGTCTTCCCACAGGAACTGACCCTAGGGCTGAGTCCATTAAAACAAACAGAAGCCATATATTAAAGGCTTTTTTAAAATAGAAAACCAATAACATTCATATTACAGTGCGAGGTAGAGAGTTAGCCACTTTTGCATAAGTAATCCCCTTGTAAAACAAGTACTGTGCAGGACTCATATCCTACAATATTTCTCCAAAAGAAAATTTAGAAAAAAGAAGAATGCAAATCACTTTGAGTTCTATTTTAAAATGCAGATTTCTGGGCCCCATGCTCTGAGCTTTTTATGCAGAGTATCTGAGTCAGCCTCAGGACCTGCTTCCAGGGGGCCATTGGAATTCACTTCTGGAGACGCAGCCATAAAGGCAATGAAGTTAAGCTTCCCCATTGCAGAAATGAGAAAACTGAGGCCCATGGACTATCTTAGTCTGTTTGGGCTGCTACCACAAAAATATCATGGGTCAGGTGGCTTCTAAACAACAGAAACATTATTTCTCACAGTTCTGGAGGCTGAAAGACGAAGATGCCAGCAAGGTCGATTGTGGTGGGGGCCTGGTTCCTAATAGCATAATGGAAGATTTGTCCTTGAAGCCTCACATGGCTGAGAACAAAGAGAGAAAGCAAGCTCTCCGTGACTCTTACAAAGGCTAATCCCATCACGAGGAAGCAAACAGCATTCCCTAATTATAGTAGTAATATCACTTTAAAGTGCTATTATTAAAAGAATGTCACAAAGCATTTTTTTCTGGCTGGCTAATAACAATAAAAATAATAATAATAATTACAGCAATAATAATAATAAAAGCATATAAAATGACCTGAGTATGTGTAATGAGCCCAGCCGAATATGAAGGCGGTATGCACATGACTTTATTTGATCCTCTCAACCCAAAGAGATACTGACCAATACTTTCTTTCCTTTTTTTAAAAGATTTTATTTATTTATTTGAGAGAAAAGAAGAAAGGGAGAGAGAGAGCATGAGCAGGGGAGGGGTAGTGGGAGAGGGAGAAGTAGACTCTTGAGCAAGGAACCTGATGCTGGGCTTGATTGCAGGACCCTGAGATCATGACCTGAGCTGAAGGCAGATGGTTAATTAACTGAGGCAGCCAGGTGCCCCTGACCAACCCCTTTCATTTGCTTCCTAGACAGCTTGCTAAACTACAGTTCCCAGATTCTCCTGCCGTTAGGTTGGGCCATGAGATTAACTTCTAGCCTTTGGCCATTAATATGGCTGAAAGTGACATGTGCACTCCCAGACTTGTGCTTCAACCAGTGTTGTGGTCCCCTGTGCCCCCTCACTTTGCACACCAGCTGCCCAGATAGTGAGGACTCTGAGGCTCTCCAGCAAGCCAGAGCCACCAGGGGAGAACCCAGGTCACTTGATAGCTCCATGGAGCAGAATGTCTCCTCTTCACTTCCTGCTCTGCTCACCCTCATTGCATGGTAACATGAGCAAGAAATAAAATTGGTGTTCTGAAGCCAGTGAGACCTGGGGCTCTGGTACACAAGTTGTGGCAAGAATCATATCCCTGAATAGTGAAGTGTTATTAGCCTCGTTTCCTCAGTACGGACTTGATTTATTCAAGATTTTGCAGCCAGTAGGTACAGAACCCAGGCCTGGTAGGCTCCACATGCATGCTTATTCCAGCACATCCAGCTGTATGACCTTACACCTGTGTTGCCCGCGTATTGCAGATAAAATGAGTGGGGTCAAATTCTGCCATCCCGTCTAGGCGTCCCCCTGGAATTCTCAGTGCCACAAAGGGAAGGAACTGACATAAACATTGTTGGGTTCCTATTTGTCCAAGGATATTATGAGCTGGTCCATGACCAGAATCTCCTCTCCCTGGCTTCCAGGCCAGGTAGTGAGTTGGTGTGTCCCAGCTGGAGGCCAGCCACAGAACATTCCAGTGGCATTGGACATGGCTCAGGGAAAGTCAGATGCCTGGTAAGGAGATGTCACTGGGAACCACACTGAAAAATTTCTTGGAGGGACATGCTGTGTTGTTATTCCAGAGACAGAAAAGTCTATTTGTGTATGTAACATCAGACTGCGTGTGTGTGTGTGTGTGTGTGTGTGTGTGTGTGTGTGAGGGGGATTTCTATATATATGCAAGTACTGATGTGTGTATATGTGTGTGTGTATATATACACACACGCAGGCATGGGTTCACACACACATACACACACAATCAGCCTGGCCCCATAAGCATGTATGTGAACATATATGAATGTGTGTATGTATGTGTAAATATTTTGTCTATGTCATTTTGTAAATAAAGTGACTATAATGGTGTGTGTACACACACACACATATATATACCATAGCCAGACTGTTTAATATACACATATACAAATACATAAAATCATGTACACTCCCATATCTTTATATACTTGTATGTCTGTATGTTTCTATAAACATATACATCGAAGGTATTAAATGCTCCTCCAAACAAATGGAAACATGTCTTATTTCTCTCACGGTTTTGAGAACCACCAAAAATCCACAGAGAGTGGAGATTGGGGAATTCAAATAAACACAAATGTGCTGTTAGTGCAGCTGTTGGTGTGAGAATTATTTAAAAACCCAATGACTCAACAGTATGTACCCGCAACTGGGGAGAACCGGGCAGGGGGTCCCTGCGGCCACCAGAAATGGCAGCCTGCACCCGGCCAGCATTCCCTGACCACCCAAGCCTGCTCTCCGTGCAACTGATAGATATGTTTTGACAAGTTCTATTAAGTACAAAGACGGCCACCAGGGCAACATGTGGAGTTGATAGAGAGAGAGGCAGAAAGGCAGATCGCAGTGTGAGGCCCGCTGATGTTGACAGAATTTGCCGGAACAAAATGAGTCTGTGCTCCCCATCATCTATTACCAAATTTCAGTAAGGTCTTTGGCACCCACAATGCTAAGGAGGGCAAGCTTCTCCCCTCCTTGGTTTCCTATTTCTATCTCCCAGTTGCCAGCAAATTGAGGACTTCTCAGAACTCTAATTGGGTGTCTCTCTTTATGCTGAGTCGTCCATGATGCCAAAGCGAGAGGCATGGAGGAGCTGAGGCCGGCTACTAACAGCGTGAGGCCCAGTCCCTTCCCACCTCCTCCAGCCCCTCCCCATACCTGTTTTTAGAAGCTTCCTGGGGACTCGAGTTGGCAAGCACACCTGGGCTGATTACCCGTGCCTCTCTCACCATCTTGAGTACATCATCGTCATCCTCCAGAGCCCTCCTAAACAAGGTTTGGCAACGCCAAAAACAAACACTATTTTACAACATCCTTGGATGCACTTCCAAAATGCAAAAGCAATTAATCAGTAGTCTCCCTGAGACTCTGCTCAGTGTGGCTGGCTTTGACACAGAGCTCAGCTTTGATGGGGGCCCAAGAAGCACGTGAGAGAGCCCAAAACTTTGAATAAGCTTCAATTATTTATTTGTTTAGAAGACTGGGGAGTAGAACTTGAGCTGCAAGCACATAGATAATCCATCTAAGGCCTTTCCAGCAGCTAGGTCTTTTACTCCCTGCCTGAGCTTTCTGCTTGGAAAGGGATGGGTAGTTCCACCAGGTCTGGCATGGATCCAAAGGTTCCCTCTGTGTGTGTGCGCATGTGCAGATGTGTGTGTGTGTGTGTGTGTGTGTGTGTGTGTGTGTCTGCATATTTCAGCAAGTGCTATTTGGGGTATCTGAACATCATCGAGCCTTGTCTAAAGACTGCTGTTTCTAATTACTACACACCCATGCTGCCCTGCTTGTTTCTAATGGGTAAGATTCCTATGTGCTGGATTTTCATGTCGTTTTATGGAAAATCAAGATTGCACATTTCTCTGAGAGATCCTGTCATTTGGCAATGTATTCTCAAGACGTGGTGGAATCAACTTAATAATTGATTGTAGGGAAAGAAGTCACGGGTAGCCTAAGTTATTCTCAGCCTTGAACTTTGTCCTCCACAGTTTATTATACATGTGGAAACATCTTGATGGATCCATCTTCCCAGGAAATTTACGACAGCAGGCACCCTGCCCTTTATAATCTATGGGCTGACAATTTGAGCAAAGGTGGGTGTAGTCGCTCTCCCGAAAATACTGATGAGTGAGGAAATATAACTGTCCAACTCCACATAGGATTTTCCTAAGAAATAAGATAAAAGTGTGATTTTCAATCCAAGTCTGCATGGATCTCTGTATCTACCTCTCTTTCCCCTAAGACCTTTTTCACATGTTGATATATCTCAAGATTCTTTTTTTAAAAAAAGATTTTATTTATTTATTTATTTGTCAGAGAGAGAGAGAGAGAGAGAGAGAGAGATCACAAGTAGGCAGAGAGGCAGGCAGAGGCAGAGAGAGAAGCAGGGTCCCACTGAGCAGGGATCCCGATGTGGCACTCGATCCCAGGACACTGGGATCATGACCTGAGCCAAAGGCAGCGGCCTAACCAACTGAGCCACCCAGGTGTCCCTATCTCAAGATTCTGTTCAAAATCTTTCTTTCACAAAAATTTTGTATAATATTTTTGGGGGGAGAGGGGATGTGGTTTCCTCCTTCCGAGAGATCCCTCCCTCATACCTGGCTTTTTGGTCATGTTCTCCTAAATTACCTTTACTTCTTTGCATTGCTTAACACTTGTTCTGAACTATAAGTACTTTGACAAAAATGTCTAGGTTTTGCTGATTTTACTGTTATTTAGTAAAATCGTTGCTTAACGAATATTTGTTGGATGGATAGATGGATAAATACTTAAATAAAAACTTTTATCTTCTGTCATCCTATATATATACATATACACACACACACACATATATACCATCATCCCAGAATAGTAAACTGATCTGATCTAGATTTTGATATCTGCCTGCACTGGGTAAAAAAGTGCCTCCTCAAAACTCATGCACATCTGGAACCTTACCATGTGACCTTATTTGGAAATAGTGCTTTTGCAAGTGATTAAGATGAGGTCATACTGGAGTAGGGTGGTCCCTATATTTAACCTGTCCTTATAAGAAGAGGAGATGATACACAAAGAGATACTCTGATGTGAACATGGAGCCAAAGAGTAGAACCAAGGAAGACCAAGGATTGTCAGCAACCACTAAGAGGTAAAGCAAGCTCTTTCCTTAGAGCCTTCAGAGGAAACGTGGCCCTACCAACACTGTCATTTCAGACTTCTAGCCTCCAAAAGTGGGAGAAAATACATTTCTGATGTTTTACACCACCAAGGTTGTGACACTTTGTTAAAACAGCCCTAGGAAATAAACACACAGCTCAGGAAATTCTCTTGCAGAAAAGAGACTAACTGTGCCCCGCTGGATATTAACAAAGGAGGCAAAAGCAAAGTGTGTCCCCCTGGCGAGGGAGCCTGCTGTCATAGTGAAGCCTGAGGACTCGGGGAGCTTTGCGGTAACCCTGAACAGCTGATGCCCTCCCCCTCCCTGCCAAAGAGAGAAAGGCAGAGAGAGGGAAAGGCCGTAAACACAATAGGAAATGTGGAGGAGACATGTTTGGGGCCGAGGTTGAGGTCCCAAGTCACAAGATGGGGACCACAGTGATAGGCTGAGGTCATACTGGCCAGACTCCATGGGCAGGGAATGGACAGGAAGAGTCCCATGAGTGCCTTGGACAGCCATAAGTTTTGACTCTTGCTGTAGTTGTTGGCTGGACATAAGCCATGGGTGGGGTAGCCTTGATTAATGGGCCAGAGAGGAAGTGGAGAGAATCTTAAAACTGCCTAAAAGTCAAATTCCACCTCAGCATTTTCCTTTCTAAGTATTTGGCCATCTCCTGCTTGTTCCCTGTTGTGCTCACTTTCAAATAAAACCTCAGTCAAGGCTACAATATCAGTCCTTCCACGTAATCCTTAAGTGTTGTACGATTTGGGAAAATGCCATCATGGGATTCACATTTCTTCGATTCGTAAGTTCTGGGCAGTGTGAGTAAGACATTAAGGCACGGTGACCACAAAACCTCACTAATTCAGACAAATTATCTGGAGGACCTTCTGACTGAATGGTGAAAGACTGGATCTAGAAACCATGTTTTAAAGAAATCTAGTTTTATTTCCTTCAAGGACAAGCACTAACCAGAAGGAGTCTCGCATACAGTTAAGTAGCGGCCCTCAGAGGATGAGATTTAATGAATAGATAAGAATGGTTTGTAATTAGTCCATCATGTGTTTGTATGGCAAAGGGTGCTTGGGAAGTGCTTGAAGATGCTTGAAAACAGTGTGTGCTCTTAAGTACTTGGAATATTTCCCCAGAAATTTGTTTATACAACTAATTTGTTTAGTGCAGCCATTGCTTGAGCCTTCAGCCTACTTATCCCAATTTCCACATGAGAGACGGGCATAGTAATGAAGCCTCACTCGGTTTGTAAATCAGCACAAGAAGACATACGGGGGATGCTTCCCAGGGAGCAGCTCATGCTCCTCTGCCAGAGAGGCTGAGGCATGGGGCGCTGGCCTTTCATGGACACAGAGCCTCTCAATGAATGGACCAACAAGCGTCATATAGGCTCCTGTCACTCACAGACACACATATTCAGTCTTCAACATCCAACATTAACATCCTCTCCAAAAGTGACTGCACTTTCTGCCTTTATCCTATGAAAAAGGAATATGGAATTAGAAGATGGAAGACTCAGTCTTGTGTTTTAATCCCACTGCCAGCATCATGTCTCTTGGCATATCATTTAATCCCCTCTCTCCATTCCCTTTATTTAAATGGGAATATTTAATGAGATAATACATATGCTCTCTGGAAGCCATATATCACACACAAATGTAGGAAACTATCATGATCAATTCATTAATAAGCAGACCCACTAGGTACTGAGTTTCCATGATTCCAGGTTAAAGAATCTTTTTTTTTTCTTTTAAGTAGGTTCCATTCCCCACAGAGGGCTTGAACTCACAACCCTGAGATCAAGAACTGAGCTGAGATCAAGAGTCAGATTCTCAACCGACTGAGTCACCCAGGTGCCCCAAGTGTTGTGTTTTAAATTCCAAAGCTCAATTCTTGTCTTATGGGTCAGACAGACTTGTTTCAGCCCCAGCTGTATTTCCTGCTAATGGAGTTTTGACCGTGACTTTGAACTTCTTGACTTCTTAATTACACACTGGTCAAGTGGAAACGGAAAATATGTGCTTAAAAGAGGTGTACAGCACTTTACTCAGTGCCTGGCACATAGTAAGTGCTTAACAAATGCTAGTCAGCATATTAGAGCACAAATAAATTCTTGAGGCCCTTAAATAGAAAGGCACAAAGATGTCCACTGCAGCAGTATTTGTGGTAGTAAAGAGTTGGAAGCAGTCTGGTGTCTGTCTCTGGTATAATAGACAGTCAACGGGGAACTTAAACCATGGAGTACCATGCAGCAGTTAAAGTCAGCACATCAGATGTGCACAGGAAGGCATGTCTAGAAACATTGGTAAAAGAGTAAAAAAATAGAATATGGTTTAAAACACAGCATTTATGTAAATTAAAGTGCATGCATGAAAACTAATGATATCCATGTTGCAATCACTCATTGAATTCATAACAATAAATGGAGAAGAATGAGAATGGAGTATGAGGATGAAAGAGAATGAATGAATGAATGAATGAGTGAGTGAGTGAATGAATGAGTGAATGAATGAATGAATAGATGAATGAATGAATGATGGGGGCAATGATGTGCCCTAAACACATTGTAGGGATTGACTAACACGGCCTTCCACCCTGAAAGCACAACTGAAGTGTGAAATACAACAGGGTAAAGACGTGCCAGTGCTGGTTATTTTTATAACATTGGCTGAGTCCAGGTTCGCAGAAATATAACACCATCACCACCAACAAAGCCACTCCCTTCGTCAGTTTCCTGAGGCTGTTGCAGTAACTCACAAATGAGTTGCTTGAAACAACAGCAATGTATTCTCACAGTTCCGAAGGCTGGAAGTCAGAAACCAGGTGCTGGAAGTCAGAAACCAGGTGTTGGCCGGCTGCACACCCCCTGGAGGTCCTAGTGCAGAATCCGGTCTTCACGTCACCCAGCTTCTGGTGACTGCAGCACCTGTGGCTGCATCACTCCCATCTCTGCCTCCCTGGTCATATCGCTTCCTTCTCTGTCTCAAATATCTCTGGCCCTAAGGACACTCGTTAGGATTCCAGGACCATCTAGATAATCCAGGGTCATCTCCTCATCTCAAAATCCTTAATTTCATCACCTCTGCAAAGACACTGTTTGGAAATAAGGTGACATTCACAGGTTTTTGGAATTAAGACAGGCATATATTTGGGGAGCTGTCATTCAGCTCACTACACTCCCTGATCAGGTCTCAGAGGGTAAGAAGTCAAACCCACTCTGTACCCTGGAAGGTGATCCAATCTCTTCCTCCCATTTGGAGCAATCCTCTATGGGATGCTCAAGAAATCCCCAGAGGTGCTCATTCAGCCCACAGAGCCAGACTGCTTCCTCCTCTCCTGCTCCTGAAACAGGACAATCCAGGAATCCCTGACTGCCCCCCAGTGTGCTATTGGTCTGCCCACAGGGAAACCTAGGCCCTCCAGATTCACTGTGGCCCCAGCTAAGGCCACAGCACCTGCTGTCACCTCTAGCACCCAGATGACCTAAGAAGTCCCTAAAATACTGATTTCTATGGATGTTGTTCTTGTACAATTGCTACTCTCTCGTGGAGTCTTTTCTTGATGTTTACATTTGGGTCATCTTCCACTGTCCCTCCTTCCAGGCCTGAGCACTAACCTTGTTTCAAAAAAAAAAAAAAAAAGAGAGAGAGAGAAAGAAAGACACGTACATAAAGACACACACATACACACATACATAAACATATATACAATTATTATATGTTATTATATATCATATGTGTAATGCTCATGGGGTCACTGGGTGGCTCAGTCCACTAAGCATCCAATTCTGGTTTTCAGCTCAGGTCATGATCTCAGGATCGTGGGATGGAGCCCTGAGTCAGCCTCCACACTCAGTGGGGAGTCTGCTCATGATTGTCTCTCTCTACTTCTGCCTCTTCTCCCACTCATATGCATACACATGTGTGTGCTCACACTCTAAAATAAAAAAGTAAATCTTTAAAAAAATTAAATGACTGAACCAATTACTTAACCTCCATCAGTCTCAGTTTTTTCCTCTGCAAAATGAGGGAATTTGATTAGATCAGAGGTTGTCAATCACTATAATGGTCAGTTGTGTGCTGCAGATGCATCAGGCCTCCATTCAAGTATATCTCTTCTTATACCTTGTAAGGATCTCATTACTATCTCCAGATGTCTTCTGTTAATGTCACTGGAGGAGGGTGGGTATTCTTCAACACTGAAGACTGGGGAAAGTTAGTGAGTTGCTTTCCAAGTGCCATGTTCCTTGAGGGTATAGCACAGGGGTAGAGCATTTGACTGCAAGTGCCACGTTCCAGAGGAATGATACAATTCACTTCTACGATAGTTATAGTTCCTTCAGCCAAAATTGAGATCTCAACCCAGTAACCAATTCAGTAAGTGCATCCGCAAACATAGCCTTTCAAGTTGCAAATGAACTTGATGGAAAATGGCCTTCATGAGATGAGAGTTCAAGGTGGTCAATAGGTAAGAGCTTCAGAGCTTTCCGACCTGGGACCTCAATCACTATCATTCTGGAAAATCCCTTTACCTCTATCCTGCACTGGATCTAACTTCCTAGATTCAACATATTCATATTTCTTTGATTATTTCATCATTTTAATGAAGTTCTCAAAAAGCTTCCTCTGAAAGATGCCTTAATTTATTCTACAGTCGTCTATTTGATAGTTTATCTGGGTATAGAGTTCTAAGTTTGTTAATTATTTTCACTCAGTGTTTTGAAATTACTACTTTATTCTCTTTTAGACCAAGTACTTTCATTGAAAATCTTAATGACATCTGATTTTCAAATCGTTGTATGTAATTTAAGTTTTTATCATCATGTCCTTCCAGAATATTATTTTTTAAATTTCTGGAATTTTGAAACTTTTTGCTTTGTCTGGGTCTTTTCTCATACATCATGTCTATAGGGACTGTATAATGAAAGCTAATGTCCTTCCATTCCAAGAAATGCTACTACCTTATTTATTTATTTTCACCTCCCTTTTATTCTTGTTCTCTCTCTCTTTTTTTTTTATGAGATGTGTTATTATTTGCATATTTGACTTCCTGGATAGATTCTAATTTTCTTTTCCTTTTTCTCTGATTATCCATATCTTTGTCTGTTTGTCCTCCTCTCTGAAGAATTTTTTAAAGACAGTCTTGTTAAGAAATGATGCACATATTATAAAATTCACCTTTTTAACATATATAGTCAGTGGTTTTTATTATGTTCAAAGTTGTGCTACCATTACAATCACATTCTAATTTCAGAATATTTTCATCACTTAAAAAAAAATGTATACCTATTGTGTCACTTGCCATTTTCCCTGCCCCCAGCCCCTAGCAACTATTCTACTTTCTGTTTCTGTAGATTTACCTATTCTGGATATTTTATATAAATGGATTCATACAATGTGTGTCCCTTTATGACTTGAATATTCTTGGTAGTTTGTATCTTCCAGATATTTGTCTATTTCATGTAGATTATCTAATTTTTTGACATGCAATTATTCACTATATTTCATTATAATTCTTTTTTATTTCTGTAAGATTTGTAGTAATGTACCAGTTTTATTCCTAAACTCAGTAATCTGAGTCTTCTCGCTTTTATTCTTGGTCCTACTACTTGAAGGATTGTCAATTTCATTGATCTTTTCAAAGATTAGGTGTTATTTTTAGTCTCTGTTTCATTGATTTCTGCTCTAATCTTTATTTCCCTTCCTTCAGTATATTTTGCATGCAATTTGCTCCCTTTCAAATAGTCTTTCAAGGTGGAAGTTTGGTTATTGATACAATGTCTTCCTTTTTTTAATATAGCCATTTATCACTATAAATTTTCCTCTAAATACTGCTTTAGTTGCATCCCACAAGTTTTGTATTTTATGTTTTTGTATTTATTAATTTCAAAGTATTTTCTAATTGACCTTTTGATTTCTCCTTTGAACAGTTTGGTGGTTAATTTCTATACATATATGAATTTCTCAAATTCCCTTTTGTTAATGATTTCTAATTTCATTCCATTTTAGTCAGAGAATATGCTTTGTATTATCTCAATTTATATACATTTATTGAGGTTTATTTAATGGCCTACGATAGAGTCTATCCTGGAAAATGCTCTATGTATGCTTGAGAAGAGTGTGTACTCTGCTCTTGCTGGGCATGTGGTTCTGTAGATGACTGTTAGTTCTAGTCAGTTTACACAGTAGTTCAAGTCCTCTGTCCCATGCTGATCTCCTGCTCAGTTTGTTACTCTACGGAAAGTGGAGTATGGAAGTCTCTAATTTATTATCACATTCTCTATGTCTCCCTTCAAATTGTGGCAGTGTTGTTCCATGTATTGTGAAGCTCTATTATTAAGGGAATATATGTTTATAGCTGTTATGTATTCCTGATGGTTGACATTGTTTTCATTGCAGAATGTCCTCCTTTGGCTCTGGTAACTTAAATCTTACAGTCTATTTTGTTTATATCCACAGTCATTACAAATCTCCTCATTACTATATGCATTGCTTACTTTTTGACACTTTTACTTTCAACCTATTTGTGTCTTTGAATCTTAAGTGCACCTGTTATAGACTTTTGGAAGAATCTTGAACTTTATTTTCTAACCCTCCTATTGAATTATTATTTTTTTTATTTTTTTAAAATTTAAGAACTCTCTATCTCTGAATATCTTTAGAGACATGATAGTTTCTCTTGGAAAATTAGTTATACTTTTATTCATAATGTATATGTTTGCTGCATTTTCTTCTGCTCACTATGTTTGCTCTTTTTTTTCCATCTCTCTTTTACTTTAAGTTTTTTTCTCTCTCTTTAGCATTATAGAATTTCTTAAAATGTATGGAGACCCTTGATAGTTCATTTATATTTAAGAATGGGACACTGAAAAATTCATTGAAATCTTTAAATGTATAAGTAGGGTGTATCAACTCTGGGCTTTCACTGTGGAGGGATTGGAGAAATTCAAATGCCATTAACTACAGCTTTATTCTCTCCAGATGATCAGTTTTCAAAGATCTCCTACCTATTCAAATCTCCTACCTAGGGTAGAGAAGCAGACTTTCAGTGGTCTGGGAACTGAGAGGGAAAGCATCATAAGGGGTATCATAGTTTTGTGGGGAGTCTAGCACTTACTACCTTCCCCCTTCTTTTCATCATAGCTATCACAGGGATTAAGATCCCTGTGTCTGGAATTCTATAATCCCAGACTCCTCTAGTTCCACCTTTCCAAAGAATAAACTTGACTTCTCTGAGTACTGGCTGGATAGAATGGTCTGGTTATGTAGTGGAGAAGAAGATCTAGGCACCTCACTACTCTTCACTCAGTTATAATGTAACTCCAACTTTCAGAGCACTACACGCTCTGTATTCAGAGCACAGTAGTTCCTCACATTTCTTTTTTACCTCTTGTAGAAAGAAAGTGCTTGCTTCTTATAGTCATCTCCTTGCAGAAAATAAGGTTCTGCCTCCCTTTGCTTTATCACAACAGCAGCCAATTTTTCATTTGTCAGCCATCCTGCCTCTTTTAGCACATCTCATTTGCTGTGATTGACCTTCTAATTATTTTCATCCTTTGACTTTATTAATTTTTTTTTCTTTTGAGAGAGAGAGAGAGAGTGAGAATGTGTGTGCAAGTGAAGAAGGGAGGGGCAGAGGGAGAGAATCTCAAGCAGACCCCATGCTAAGCACAGAGCCTGACATGAGGCTCAATCCCACAACCTGAGATCATGACTTGAGCAGAAATCAACAATCAGATGCTTAACTGACTGAGTCACCCAGGCATCCATTGACTTTATATTTTTAATGTTCTTTTTTTCTCTTATTCTTTTGTTCTTTAGGGAAAAAAAGCAAAAAAGACATGTTTAAACAGATTTCAGAAACAAACCCTATACACTCATCATCTCCATTCTTTTGATCATGGAAGGAAAGAAGAGAGTTTTTAAGTAAGAGTTCCAAACAATAATCCATATAGTAGATCACAAAGAAATTTACCAAGTTTTAAAACAATAATCATTCATATTTTTCATTCATGAAGCCAAAGAAACATGCTTGTTATTCCAGTTTTTCAAAAAAATAAATGTTTTTATTCATAACATCTACAATATAGAAATAGTGTATATGTCACCAACAGATGAATGGATAAAGTAAACCTGGTATACACATACAGTGGAATATTATTCAGTCTTAAAAATAAGGAAACCCTACCATTTGGGACAACATGTACTTAGAGGACATTATGCCAAGTGAAACAAGCCAGGCACAGAAAGACAAATACTGCATGATGCTACTTCTATGAGAAATCTAGAACAGTCTGACTCATAGAACCAGCAAGTAGAGGAGTGGCTACCAGAGCTCAGGGAAGGGACAGATGTGGAGGTATCAGTCAAAAGTATAATGTTTCAGGTCCACAAAATCAATGTGTTCTGAATCTAACATATAGCCTACATAAGGTTTATAGTGAACAATGCTGTCTTACATACTTAGATATTTGCTGGGGGCTGGGGGGCAAATGTTATATTAAGTGTCCTTACCACAGAGTAGAGAAATAATAACAGTAGAAAGTAAATTAATTTTTAAAAAGAAGGGGATGGGAGGAAACTTCTCGAGGTGATGGATACATTTACAGCTTTGATTGAGGCAGTGTATCACGGGTATACACTTCTCTCCAAACTGATCAAGCTGCATAATATTAAATAGTATGTCAATCATATCTCCAAAAAGAGTGGTTAAAAAAAGAATAGGTGCTCTGTTTGAAAAATTAAGAAATGCATCTTACCTCTCAGGTTATCTTGGGTTGCTTTGTTACCATGAGTCATCTCAGTTCACCAGGGAGAGAGAACTACCAAAGGGTGGTAGACATATGTGTGTCCGTCTATCCAACCATCCATCTCCATGCATCCATCTCTCCATGTATGTAGAGCCGATATGTGTGTATATACACATACATGTGTGTATGTGTGTGTGCATGTGTACATATCCATGTATGTAAGTATATGTGTATGTAAATATGTGTTTACATTTGTACTTATATTTACATATTTTTTCTGCTTACTTTATGGGGAGGAAAGGACAAGAACAGCTTTATGAAAGCCATGCTTATGCTCTGCTTCCCTAAAGTGAGTCCTAAGGGGACAGAAGACTTATATGCAGAATGAGATTACTCGGTTATGTTCTGAACCTCCACCTTAGAAGTGCCAAGGTATTTTTACCCCATCACCCATATTCTTTTAGAAATGGAAACAGAAGATGTTGAGCACATTCACAGGCCCTCTTTTTATTTTAATTTTTTTAAAGATTTATTTATTTATTGGAGAGAGAGAGGGAGAGAAAGAGCATGAGCTGGAAGGGTGGAGGGAGAGGGAGCAAGATCTCGAGCAGACTGCATTGAGCATGGAGCCCCACACAGGGCTCCTTCTCATGACCCTGAGATAATGACCTGAGCCAAAACCAAGAGTCGGTGCTTAACTGACTGAGCCACCAGGTGCCACACACAGGTCCTTTCTTACTGCCATGTAATGAGGAACTGGATTCTCTGACAACTCTCCAGCCCTTGGCCACTGAAGTCACTTGATGACAGAGTCCATTTCCAGGGGCTGACAGTGGAGCAAACTTCTAAGCATCTCTTTCCCGCCACAGCCTCTTTGTTCCCTCGAGACTCTCCTAACAGCATGCAGAGCTTCTGAGTTCCATTTCAAGTCACTGTTTAACAAATCCATTTTAGGTAACTTCTTATCAATTTTCCCATTTTATTCATTCATTCTTGCATGACAACCCACAGAAGCCCTTTTTAGCTAAGCCATTTTTCTGATGGGAAATTGGTATTTTAAAAAAAGTGCTCAATTCAAAACTTATACTTGGTTAGAAAAGAGTTACCCACAGCAGCATTTCAATACCTAACCTGGTCATTCTGATAACTTTATAGCCAATGCTGTCTTGTTCATGTATGCTTTAAGCAAGATGTCCTCTCCCCACTGCCCCCCCACCATACACACCTATAATACAAAATTTAAGTAGGTATCTGTAGATTAGGGGGAAAAAATGGAGGAGATATATAGATATAGAATAAAAATTTTAAATACATTCAAAATGGCAAATCCCTCTTTTTATTCTTGACTGGGAAAAAAAAATCTATCTGCCCTAATTTCATCACCTGATTTTCTTTCTGTATATTAGAGGTCTATAGGTGCCCTGATTTCATTAGAAGAAGGTGTTTCCCTGATCCTTTAATAAAAAGATTTGGTCTAGCATAATAACCACCCAGCATTTTATTTAAGTTGCTGGGAATTGTGTTTCTCCATGTGAACAGCAATAATGATCATGTGTCCTACGAGGGAATTCATTCTGACATCTCTTGTTAGCTGACAGGTATGTAGTACACTTGCCTCCCAGCTTTGGGACTGGTTTCAGATGCAACCTTTGTGAAAGCAAAGGAAATCCTCATAACTCTATCCAGTGACAAGTAGCAGGAATTGGGTCAGACTGGGGACGTGTACTGTGATGTGAAAATGGGGCTCCACTAGGGCTGTCACTAGGAATCAGAGTGATCATTGATCGCATCTTGCTTCTGCCCTTCCTTCCCATTCAAATAACTTTCTTTGCACCTCTGCAGGACCCACTGCTGGGCAAGAGAAGGGCCACCTGGTCCCTGGATATGACTCAATCACGTTCTTTCCCCAGAAGTGGTGGGAGACTCATCCCTTTCCCTCACTCTTGAGGACAGATACCAGAGCTCTTCACCTTGGGGATTTCATCAAAGGGGTATCTATGCAGGCAAGTGAATTCACAGAGTCTTTAAAAAAATCAAACACTCAGAGTTTGCTTTCTCTCACTTGAAATAAGATGATGATACAAATATTTATTGGAAGATTTTAGTTAAGTAAACTATGGTATATCTATTCAAAGGACTAATTTGCTGTCACTGAGAGGATGGATCCATTTACACTGACATTGAAGATTTCATGATTAATTTTGAAAGACAAAGCTGGTTATAAAATGGCGTTTAAAGGGACATCTCGGTGGCTCAGTTGTTAAGTGTCTGCCTTCCGTTCAGGTCATGATCCCAGGGTCCTGGAATGGGACCCCACATTGGGTTCCTTGCTCAGTGGGAAGCCTGCTTCTCCCTCTCCCCCTCCCCTTGCTTGTGTTCCCTCTCTGGTTGTTTCTTTCTGTCAAATAAATAAATAAACGCTTTTAAAAAGTGGCATTTTAAAATATAGTATGATTTCATTTATATGAACAGAGAGATAAAAAAATATGCCTGAAAATATATTCAAAACATTCAGGGCATACCCCTGTGGTTTGTGGGTTTTCAGGTGAATTTACTTTTTATTTTTCTGTGTATTTAATTTCGACATAAATTCATATATTCACTATAATCAGACAAAAGACAAAAATAAAAGCTACTTATTGTATGGGAATACAAAAGATGGCATTAATTTGAATGACTCCTGGTATCATTTATATCTCAGAGGCAATAATTGCACTAGTTAAGGACCAACCCAAAGGCCCCATTCCAAGAAACTTTATTTTGCACAACTACAAACTGGAACTAACAGCAATGCTTATCTCTCAAGGATAGGTACACAGTTGGAAAGCATTTGTGAAAACATGAGGTGCAAAATAATGAGATGGTAAGAAATACAGGCTCCAGAGCCAGATGCCTTAGAAATGAATCCAGGGCAACTGTTTTCTGGTTGTGTGACCTTGGGCAGTTTACTTAACCTCTCTGAGTGATCAGTCTCTGAATCTACAGATGAGAAAATTACATGCACCCACCTCATGGCTGTGTGAGGAAGACAGGTAATATTTATAAAGACTTTACAATAGTGCTGACTACATAATAAGCACTATATGCATTTTTGATAAATAAGAAAAATGCCCTGCGGTACACTCAGCTGTAGAATTTAGGTTTCAAATTGCTGATACAAAACCTTCTTTAAAGTATATCATGCCTGAATTATGTGCTTCACGCAGTCCATTTTGTTCTGTCTTATATACATGTATGAGCAATACGGCAAAGGTAACAATGAGGCCAAGGGTGTAAAAATCATCATGGAAAAAAATGGGAGTACAAAGTAATGATGGAGACAATTGCTTTGTTCTCTTTCTTTTTCAGATTATTCTAAGTAGGTTTGCTCAAATCAGTGCTGTAGTTTGAAAAATGTTTCTGAACAAGGAAAGATTTACCTGTGAAGTATCTGGCATGTTAATTGAAAGGTCTTTATGACTGGTTGTCCATTCCTGTTAGGGGCCATCTTGAAAACTAAGATGGCTGTCAGCTAAATCAGGAATCAATTAGACACATTAATAAAACAACCCTGTCAACTCCCATTAGACCTGGGTCAGAACTTTTTCTTCTCTACTAAGCAAGCAATTGCTAATCACAATTTTTATCAATATCTCAGAAACATGATCTGTAATTTACCTCCAGCAAATGAATAATACCAATTGCTTACAGACTCTAAGTTGGAAGCACTGTCCCGAGGGAGAAGGGAAGTCCATGTTCTGTCACTTCCTGATTGTAACTGGTAGGAGGCATTGGGGAAATTTAGGAGGAAACAAATGCAAACATAGTTTTCCAAGGTACAGAATGTGCCCTAAGAAGTGAAAAAGAAAGTGATGAGAGACGTTTGAGAGGCACCTTTGGTAATGTAAGTAAGAGAATGTTAAAAAGATGCAGAGTTCTTTGTACATTGTCAGTTAAGAAGTTGAGTTTGGGGGCACCTGGGTGGCTCAGTGGGTTAAGCCTCTGCCTTCGGCTCAGGTCATGATCTCAGAGTCCTGGGATCGAGCCCCACATCGGGCTCTCTGCTCAGTGGGGAGCCTGCTTCCCCCTCTCTCTGCCTGCCTCTCTGCCTGCTTGTGATATCTGTCAAATAAACAAACACAACCCTTAAAAGAAAAAAAAAAAAAAGAAAAGAAAAGAAAATGTTGAGTTTGGCTAAACTCAGGACATCCTCCATGTGGAGTGCTAGAGAATCACGATGTGTGACACCGGGCCTCTAAAATCTGGCATCTTATGGTCAAGGTAATAGATATTTAAAACAATAGTTATGTAAAGTGTGGTCACGGGCTTTAATAGAAGATTCACCTACAGAGGCTGGCAGATATGAAGAGAGTAAGCAGCCCGGGAAGAATTAGTAAGACAAGGATTTATTCCTTCATTCTCCTTTACTGTCTGAATTTGGCAGGGGGAGGCTGGATGGGCAGAACTTTTGGTCTTAGATACACAGGTCAGAGTTAGAAATGGTAGAGCACATTATTTGGTCCATCCTTCTACTCCTTTCATGGGTCCCTTCTGAATCACAATTTTTGGACTAAAATCCCCCAGTGGTTCAGCACACCCCACTTCTAGAAGCAGTCTGTGCCCACTTGAATGGTTGCAGGATTCTTCTCTCTGTTGATGCAGAAAACATCTCTCAGGCTAGTTTCTGTGGTTCCAACATCAGTCTCAGAAGGTCTGTTCAATTTGCTAAGGTGGAAATGAGCTTGGAGTATAAAAGTAAGGTGAATCTTAGTTTCACCGCATAAAATGCTATGACTTACAGTGTTACACTTCCTCATTCTCCAATTCCCACTGGAGAAATAACTGTACCATCTTCCATTGCCTACAGGAAAGTTAAAATAGTCATGTTATAGTGAGATAAGGTATATGAAAATATTTTTTCTCATATCGTCAAGATTCTTGTTATCATCACTTTCTTTCAATACAGGTTTCACCTGGTTCTTCTCATTTCTCTTCTCAAGATCTCTATTTGTCTCACCTGTTCCCTAATGATGGTGAAATGTCTCAGTTTAGATATTTGTCTAAACCTTTTGTCTCAAATGAGCAGACTCAAATAAAACATACATCTGGCTTGTGTAGTTATGATTTGGATTGTCTATCAGTTTTGTCAAAGAAATACAATGCAAAAAAAATGGTTTAAGTGGTCCAATGCTGGAATCCATGGCCCCAGTGACCCCAAATTATGAATTTGCATTAAAAGAAAAGAAAAAAATGGGAAAATCTTATCTCTGTGGAAGAGGCAAAATGGTGTAGTGGAAAGAAAATGGTCATAGGTACCAGTTCAATGAATTAATTCCAATAAGCAGAGCTAGAAGGAGCCTTAGATATCATCTAACCTAATGGTCTCACCTTGCATAAGGGGAAAGACTTTATGAGTTTTTTTCAGACTTAGTGATAGCAGATACCAAGCTACTCCTTATTAGTATTGGACTAATACCCCCAAGATAAGGAGTGGGTTTTGAACAGAAATTTGAAAAATAGAAAGAAATGATTATGGTATTGCTAAATAAAATACAGAACATCCATTTGAATTTGAATATCATATGTAATGTGTAATTAGCATAAGTATGCCCCATGCAATATTTGGGATATACTTATGCCAAAAATTTATTGATTGGTGAGTCAGAGAGCATATGCACAGTTAGACTTGCTAGACGTTTCTAATTCTCTCTGAAGGTTTATACCTGTTTACCCTTCCTGTTAGCTAAGTATGAAAATATATTACCCTAAAATGCAGAATATTTGCCAATCTGATTAGTAAAAAAAAAAAAAAAAAAAAAATTATCATAGCATTGCTCACATCTTTGTTTCTCTAATTATGAGTAACTTGAGGATTTCTCATGTGTTTATGAGCTACTGGATTTCCTTTGCTGAAAATTTTTTCTTCATTTTTTTTGTCACCTGGCTTTATCGATGTTGTTTTAAGTACGTTGTTACTCTAACTTACAAAATTTTGGTTCTGGGATATTAGTACTTTATCTGCAATATGAATTGCAGATATGAATTGTAAATGTTTTTTCCAGTTTTGTTACTTACCTTCTGATTTTCCTCTGATGTTTTGGGGGGCATGGACAAATATTTTGTTTTATTTTCAATATGGTCGCATTCATTAATTTTGTGTGTGTGCTTGGTTTGTGAATTTTAAGTCACAGGTGGGAAGATTTTCCAGATACCAAGATTACAAGAAAATCCACTTATTTGTCTTTTTGTTTTTATGTTTTTAAATCTTTGATACATTTGGATTTTCTTCTGGTATATGGAGTGAGGTACAGGGTTTTTTTGTTTTTGTTTTTGTTTTTGTTTTTTGTTTTTTATTTTCTTTCCCAGATCAATACTCAGAAGTTCCAGAATATTATTATTTTCCTTATTCATTTGAGATTCCAACTTCATTATCTGCTCAATTTCTGAATATATCTGTGCCATTTTTGGCCTTTCAAATCTTTTCCTTTAGTCAGTATATCCACTGATATATTAATGTCATACATTTTAATTTTCTTGAGATTACCGTTTTATGCCTGGTGGGGCCCATCATCATACATGCTTTCCTTTTTAAAAAACGCTTTTCTCAACTTTTTCCTCATGCAGCTTAGAATCCACTTTGTCTAGTTCCAAAAACAAAACAGACAAAATAATTTTAGTATTTTAATTTGGAATCCTGTTAGACGTATAAATAAAATAAGGGGAAATTCACATCTTTAATTTATTAAGTTTTCCTTTCCAAATCAAGGCACTTTTTTTCTATTTGTTCAGTACCTGTCTGTGTGCCTAAATAGTATTTGAATGTTTTCTTCATAAAAGTTAGTATGTCTCTTATTAAAGGTTTTTTTGGGCATTTTATCTTTTTTAGTGCTGTTATGGATGAGAGTCTTTTCCTTTATTATTCTTACCAATTATTCATTGTTTGTATATATTGATGTATGTTTATTATGTTTAATGCCTATTATATAACTGATTTTTTTATAGAATTTATTATTTGTGACCAATTTCTCCATTTAATTTTCTTGGATTTTCCAGTATTTAATTTTTTCTTCTGACAGTTGTCAGGAAAGTATTTTCTTCCCTTCCATTTTTTGTACCCCCCATTCGTACTTCAGTACAATGTTTCACAATAGTGGTGGCAGTAGGCATTCCTGTCTTATTCCAGATTTTAGTGACATGGCTTTATTGCCTCCTCAGTCAGCCTCTGCTGGCTTTCATATGAATAAATACATGTATATACTTACAGATCTATATATGTAACTCTGTATCTACATAACTTTCTATACCATTTCTGTGTTTATGTTTACCTCTGTACCTAAGGCCAAAGGAATATATTCATATCTATAATATAATTATCTATATCTATATTTCTGTTCAGCATACCCATATTAAAGAAACATTTATCTGTTATGAAATACTGAGGATATCAAATTTTTGTATTTTATAGAGGATCAGTTGATACATGATAAACCGCACATATTTAAAGTTTATCTTTTGATACTCTTGGATACACACATGTACTATAAACGCATTACCCCAATAAGATAATAAATACATCTGTCATCTTAAGCATTTACTCAAGAATCTTTGTAATCCCTCCTTCCCAATACCCTTCCCCTAAGCAATCAGTGCTTTCTGTCACTATAGATTAGTTTGTGCTTCATAGACTTTCACAGGAAGAGAATCACACAGTATATGTTCTCATGATGTTGTGTGGTGGGTCTCTGCTGCTTACTTCCTTTGATTGCTGAGAGTATGCCGTTGCATGGATATACCACAATTGATGCATCCATCCTACTCTTGATGGACAGATGGGAGCCCAGAAACAGACCTATGGAAACACAGTCAATAGATCTTGGACAAAGGAGGAAAGGCAATATAATGCAGCAAAGATAATCTTTTTGAAAAATGTTACCAGAACAGCTTGATATCCACACGCTACCAAGCTGAATATAGACACAGATCTTACATCCTTCACAAACACTAACATAAAAGGGATCACAGACCTACAGGTAAAACACAACACTATAAAACTCTCAGTGGGGCCTGGCTGGCTCCGTCAGTAAAGCACGCAACTCTTGATCTCAGGGTTGTGAGTTCAAGCCCTACACTGGATGGAGAGCCGACTTAGGAAAAGAGAATAACTGTAGAGCTCTTAGAAGATAACACAGGAGGAAACCTAGATGACCCTGGGTTGTGCGGTGACTTCTAGATAACAATACCAAAGGCACAATCCATGAAAGAAATGACTTTTAATCTGGAATTCATTAAAACATAAAAACTTCTCCTGCAAAAGACCATGTCAAGAGAATGAGAATGAGCTGAGCTATAGACGGAGAATGTATTTGCAAAATAAGACATATCCCCTCAAGGACTGTTATGTAAAAATCAACATAAAAAAACACAAACTATCCAGTTAAGAAATAGGCCTTACCAGATGCCTCATCAAAAAAGATGGCAATAGGGATGCCTGGGTGGTTCAGTCAGTTAAGCATCTGCCTTCAGGACAGGTCATGATCCCGGGATCCTGAAATCGAGGCCCACATCAGGCTCTTTGCTCAGCAGGGAGCCTGTTTCTTCCTCTGCTTGCCACCCCCCACCCCCACCAACCCCACTTGTGTTCTCTCTCTCTCTGGCAAATAGATAAATAAAATCTTTAAAAAAGGAGAAGGAGAAGAAGGAGAAGAAGACGATGACGACGATAGCAAATGAAAAATGCAAAAATGTTCCATGCCATATATGTTAGGGAAATTAAAATAATACGACAAGATACCACTACATACCTGTTAGAATGGTCCGAATCTGAACTCTGACAACTCCAGTCGCTGGTGAGGATGTGGAGCACCTGGCATTCTCATAGCTGGTGGGAATACAACCGGATGTAGTCACTTTGGAAGACAATTTGGCACTTTCTATCAAAACTAAACATGCTCTTCCATATGATCCAGCAATTGCATTTCTTGGTATTTACCCAAAGAAATTGAAAACTTATGTTCACACAAAGACTCTCACACAGATGCTTATATCAGCTTACCCATCATTGCCAAAACTCGGGGAGCAACCAAGATATCTTGGAGTATATGAAGACAATGGAATAGTATTCAGCACTAAAGAGAGATGATCTATCAAGCCGTGAAAAAACGTGGACAAATTTAAATTACCATTACTAAGTGCAAGAAGCTGATCTGAAAAGGCAACATACTGTATGATTCCAAGAAAATGACAGCCCAGAAAAAGCTGAAACTCTGCAGACAGTAAAAGATCAATGGTTACCAGAGGTTAGGAGTGGAAGGGAAGGAAAAATAGGCAGAGAATTTTTAGGGCAGTGAAACTACTCTGTGTGATATAATAACGATCGATACATGTCTTCATACGTTTGTCCAAACCCATACATCAAGAATGAACCCTAGTGTAAACTGTGGGGTTTGGGTGATTATGATGTGTTCATCAGTTGTAACAAATGTGCCACCCCTGGTGAAGGATGTTCATAATGGGGGAGACTGGGCATGTGTGGAGGCAAAGTATATGTGGGAAATCCCTATTACTTGCCGTCAATGCTGCTATCAGCCTAAAATGTCACTAAAATAATAAATTCCTTTAAAATAAATTCCTTTATTCGTGTGTTCAACCTTATTCAATAAGGATTTATTAACAACCTACACATGACGAAGGACTACGGTAAAATAAGACATGGTCCACTGCAGTTACAGATGGTAACTCAAACAAGAGAGGAAAAAATCATCAATCCCTTCCCAACTGGCCATCCAACTGTGATTTTTTTCCTGTCTCTAATGACCATTGCAGTTGACAACAGAACTAGATTGTTTTTTCTGGGATGGGTGGTCCCTTTGACCACACTGGTATTTCAACCTCTCAAATCATCCCCTGTGCTACAATGAGACTGAGGTAATAGGCAAAATCAGCATAAAGAAAATTAGCTAGATTAATTGAATGCTAACTAGGAAATGTTTCTCACCATTAACGTTGATTAATATATTTAATCTTGACAACTGCCATATGAGGAAGGGAATACTATTCTCCCATTTTATACATGAAGAAACTGAGGCTCAAAGCTGGTGTGGTTGCTGAACATAGTGAAGCATCTGAGATATTATGTTACCTACACGTTAAGGATGTGGGTTGTCACAGTTTCATGGATGCTGGTAGAAGTCATGAGATATCTAGGTCAAAGATAAAGAATAGCTTTAAAATCACGGTTACAGTAATAGAGTATCAGCATTTCTTTTTTTTTAAAAGACTTTATTTATTTATTTGACAGAGGTCACAAGCAGGCAGAGAGGCAGTTAGAGAGAGAGGGGGAAGCAGGCTCCCTGCTGAGTGGAAAGCCCGATGCGGGGCTTGATTCCAGGACCCTGAGATCATGACCTGAGCCGAAGGCAGAGGCTTAACTCACTGAGTCACCCAGGTGCCCCAGAGTATCAGCATTTCTTACACCTGTTCTCAGTCTCAGTTCCCACACAGTGACACACAGTGTGCCAAGTTACCCTGCCCATGTAGTGAGTTGTACATGAAAGGACCCCCAGGCTAGGAAACCTGAATCTCTTATAATGGGCAGTAAGCCTACCAGGCTTTTCCTCGGGGGGATACCATCTCTATCTTCCACGACTGTTAGTCCAGAACAAAGAACAGTCAGTACATCACCCGTATAATGGGCAGAAGCACAAGAAACTCATAAAGACTTTCTCCCAACATAAGGCACTTACCCAAGGTCAGAATTGGTAAGACTTGGATTCTAAGTGGGGAGCTCCAGAGCCCCCATGCCCATCCACTAGACTCTACTTCCTCCCTTGGGTATCAGAGCATCAGAAGGATGTGGGTGGTTGAGTTGGTGGGGAAGTGCTTTGGCGGTCCAGAAGTCTAATCCACAGCAGGAAAGCTCTCTAAGGCCATGGTGTCCTGGGTCATGTGTGTAAGCTGAAGCTCATTCCTGGAGGGAAAATAAGCAGGGGCAGGGGTCAGCTGGTCAGAGAAGGAGTCTGGAAGTGAGTCAGAATATGAAGAAATAGAAATTGAGACGAGGGAACCTGAATGCAAGGTATTGTGTCCGGGGAGCAAGAGAGGGTATCGGGGCAGAGCTGGACAAAACCTTTCGCTGGAGTCCCTGGTCCTGTGGCTCGTCCTGACCTGCATGATCGGTGCGACGTTTGCATTGCAAAGGTCAAGTCTGGCATGACCACTGGGAATGAAGTACGTGGCTGTTAAAAGGTGAAAACATTCCTGTAGAGCACCTCAGCGTAGAAGATCAGCAGGCTTGGGAATTCAGGCCACAGACGGCCCCTCGCTGACCGCTCCCTCCCTCAGTGAAGTCCCAGCCACTGGGACACTTGGTGGGGGCACATTTCAGGGGCAGAGGCTCCGTGTTTGACAAAGTTCTAATCTAGGTTAGGGCTCAATGCCGAGGGCTCTTTGGAGTAAAATCATCTCTTTATTAATGAGATCCAGCCCCATCTCTCTGATAGAAATGATGGGAAAAGCTGTCCCTTTGGTGCTATTCAAATGAACGGGAGAGAACAGTGGGTGTTTTTAAAACTCTCTCCCTATCATAGGAGGATGGAGCTCATTAGTGAGGGGAATGATTTTGCTGGGGAAAGGCTGTTATAATAAGAAAACATAACCTACTCAAGATGAACCAGATCCAAGTCAATTAGGCTGGGAAAAAAAAAAAAAAAGGAGAGAGCAAGCGTGCTTCAAAAATACCTCCTCTTTCCTTCCATTCATTTGAATAACAGCAAAGGGACATTTTGGTTTTTTAATCATTTTTTTTTTTTACTTGAATCAGTCTGGATCTCATTAATATAGGAATGATCTCACTTAAAAGACTTAATGTTAAACTCCTGTTCAACTGAGATTAACCAAATCAAACATGATTTGACCAAAAAAGAAAAGTCTAAAGTATTATACCTATTTCTAATACATTGCAATCTGCCTTTAAAAATAAAAAAGGATACACATGATATTTCTTATTCACCTTCTTTTGATGTATCTGGAATACATTTTCCTAGGTAAACTGGTATTGAAATTGCAGTGAAATGCGGCTAACCACATGAAGTTACTGAAAAAGCATGGATTAAAATAATTTACATGTGTATGAGGAGGAGGGTCTGGTAGGCAATGTCAACTGGGGAGGAAATACATCTTCCACGGGGGATATATTTCCCTAGGATCTTCAAGGGAGCCTCACTGAATTCATCTCACTGTGCTGCAATGTCTGTATTTTTGCAGGTAAACGTACTTATTTTGAAGTCTCGTCAGTCTCAGTGCTATTGACTTTGGGAACCCAAATGTGTGGAGTCCTTTGTTCTGGGGTTGCCCTGTGCATTAGCGATGGTTTAGTGGCAACCTTGGCCTCCATCCAAGATACCAATAGCCTTGTCCCACCTAAGTATGACAGCCAGAAATGTCTCCAGACATTGCCTGATGCCCCATTGGGGCAAAACCACTTTTTCCCCAACACTACACATTCATTTAAGGTAATCCTGGCAGGAAAGCAATAGGAAGAGTAGCATATCTAATAATCCTCACACTTAGGATGAATTTATCATCCCGGCTTTGTTCCAAAAGTTTCTCTTGAGTACATTTATCTCCCTCCTTGCCCCAACCTGTATGCTGCACTAGTGTGCTCTCTCCCCTCACCCCATGGTAATTTAACTAAAGGACTCTTTCCACCTTGCCTTGGTTAGTAGCTCTTAGTGACGGATGGGATGCATCCTGAGGTCACACGTTCTCTGGAAGAAAACCACGAGAAGCAAAGAATGGAGCAAAGAATGGAAATCACCATAACACAATTTTATTCTTGGCTATGTTATTTCTTAGGTAAAGTGTTTGAAAATGTTCAACCTTTTTGATAGTAAATAAGAATGCTGGCAGACACATAACCACAGCAGAGAGATGGAGAGTGAAAGGAGGAGAAATAGCCTGGTTTCTTCCCTGTACCTGCCTCTAGCTCTTTTGCTTGCGTCCCTGATAGCCACACCCAGGCAGAAGCCAGCTGACAGGGCAGGAGTTGGACAGGTGAGCCCTCCAGGAGGGACAGCCAAGTAGACCAGAGTGAGGAGTGAGTCTGGGATTAAATGGAGTTAGGGCAGGCATCCATTCCCAACATCATGGGTAAGCTCATTATATGCTAATTGCTTCTTTTTATGGGGGTCCACTGGTTTTTCTAAGTTAGAAACCACTCTTGACAATTGAGTAAAATATATCTGGAACAAGCCTTGGCAGTCACTAACATTATTTCTCACTGGACTAAGCCATCCTGAACCAGAACCAGATTCAAGAGTCTCCTCTCACGTTTCTATAGAAAGAGTTGTCTGTAGTGGGGAAGGAGTCTTCCCGACCTGAGGCTCTAGGACAGGGATTAGCTAACTTTCTCTGTTCAGGGAAAGTTAGCAAATATTTTATACCTCCAAGGCTATATGGTGTCTGTGGTGGGTAGACTCAGTTCTACTGTTGCAATTTGAAAGCTGCTATAGACAATCCGTAACAGAATGACTAGAGCTGTATTCCAATAAAACTTTATTTATACAAGCAGCAGGCTGGGCTTGGCCCACAGGCTGTATGTAGTTCGCCAGCCCCTACTTGTAGGGCTAAACAATGTGTCCCCATCTCTCCAAGGACAGTAGTTCTATTGAACTGCCCTGTGTGCATGAATTCATTAGTTTGTAGCCTTATTTGGTGGGGGGGGGGCATTTAAAGTAATGAAGCATTGTTTTAAAAGATTTTATTTATTCATTTCAGAGAGAAAGGGAGAGAGAGAGTATGGCTGGAAGAGGAGCAGAGGCAGAGGGAAAGAGACAAGCAGACTCCTCAGGAAGCATGGAGCCTGACACAGGGCTCAATCCCAGGACCCTGAGATCACGATCTGAGCGGAAATCAAGAGTCTGAAGCTTAACAGGCTGAGCCACTCAGGCATTCCTGAAGCACTTTTTTGTCTAATGATTCATGTTTAATGTAAACATAAGAGTTATATTATTCACACTTAAAAATATACCATTGACCAGGAGATTATTAAAAATTATTTGAAGTGAGAGACAGACCTCATTGCAAAGGAAGAAAATAATTTTCCACAGGGTCTGCGTTTCTTCTGTTGCAGAAAAGCACATCAGTTTCCTTGGCAAATTCACAGCTCAGCTTTGTCCCTCCCTTAGTATTCATGCACGCTCCTAATGGATTCACAATTGCAAATCAGCCCCATACCAGAGCAGGGGATGTTTTAGACTGTGTTTATTATGTCTCTGGTGTGCCTGCACACACGTGTGATGATCACTGTTTCTTCTCCCAGAACAATTAGCCGTGGGCTGGCCTCCCATTGTTGGTATTAGTGTAGGATCTCTGATGTGGAGAAGGAAATGGGCTCGCTTCTCACTCTCTGTTCACAGTATCCCTTGTCTTTGCAGCGAGGAAGCAGCTTTCTCTCATGGGCATACATGAGGTGCAGGGTTCATTTACGTCTGTCTCCTCTCAGGATGTTGAAGGAAATCTGACACACGCTTGCACCGTGCACCAGCTGGTCTGAAAAGGTAAGAGGAGTCCACAGACATGCCTGGGTTATGCACGTCCTGTGTCCTGTTCCTACTTCACGCAGCCCCTGCTGGCTCCCAGCTCTAGGGAGCCTCTCCTTCCTGCCCTCAGGTCTTCTGTGGGGCCCATCTCAGCTTCCCCTCCAGGGCACCAGTCTGGGTGGCCTCTCTGATGCTGCCTTACTCAGACAGGGCAACAGTTTGGGGATTGCCGCCGGGAGTTTGGGCTTTGGCCAGATCTAGGTGTGCACGGAGGCTCTGCACTGGCTCACTGTGCTCCTCGAGGCCAGTCTCTGAGCCTTCATGCATGTTTCCTCATAGTCAGAATGGAAGTGATGACACCTCATGTGAACGGAATTGTATCCTCCTCAAACATTTATAAGTTAAAGTCCTAAACCCCAGAACCTCAGAATGTAAAGTCCTGGAGACAGGACCTTTCAAGAGGTTACTGGATGAAAATGAGGCCATTAGAGCAGACTCTAATTCAGTACAGACAGGGGAGCCTGGGTGGTACAGTCAGTTAAGCGTCTGCCTTGGGCTCAGGTAATGATCCCAGGGTCCTGGGATCGAGCCCTACATCCAGCTCCCTGATCAGCAGGAAGTCTGCTTCTCCCTCTGCCTCTCCCATTGCTTGTGGTCTCTCTCTCTCTCTCTCTATTTCTCTCTCTCTCTCTCTCAAATAAATAAATATAACATTTTAAAAAAGTGTTAAAAATGTTAATGAGTGAAATATGGTTTCACTTACTTGCAAAGCATAAGGAATAACACAGAGGACATCGGGGAGATAGAGAGGAGCAGGGAGTTGGGGGAAATCGGAGGGGGAGACGAAGTATGAGAGACTGTGGATTCTGAGAAACAAACTGAGGGTTTTGGAGGGGATGGGGGTGGGAGGTTGGGTGAGCCTGGTGGTGGGCATTAAGGAGGACACGGATTGCATGGAGCACTGGGTGGGGTGCATAAACAATGAATCTTAGAACACTGAAAAAAAAATAAAATTACAAAAAAAGTAAATAAAAATAAAGATATTGTTGAACTGTTTAAAAAAATGTTAATGCGGTATAGCAGGTGTGCTTCTAAGAAGAGATTAGGACACAGGCACACACAAAGGGACAGCCCTGTGAGCACACAGGAAGGAGGCTACCGTTTACAAGCCAAGGAGAGAGGCCTCGGGAGAAACCAACCCTGCTGACACCTTGATGTCCGACCTCCAGCCTCTAGGACCGTGAGGAAATGGAATTCCTGTCCTTTAAGCTGCCCAATCTGTGGTGCTTTACCAGGGGCAGCCCTAGTGAACTAATGGACATCCAGCTTATGGGACTGTCCTGAAGACCATCTGTGGGTAGCGCAGACACTGTGCGCGCCGGTTTTTCTTTTGTCTGCTCTTCCCATGAAGGTACTTCCACGGTTTGAGAACATACCACAGATGTGAGTGTTAGTAGGAAACAGGACCCAGCAGAGTGGTCACCCCCTTTCTGGTAAAGGCCTCCAGGAACAGCACCCTCACTTCTGGCAACGTGGCCTTCCAATGTAAGCAGATTCCTCTGTCCAGGTTCCTTATTCACGCAAAGTACATTGACATCCTGTACCTCTCTTTCACTGTGCAGTGAGCCTTCAGCAAGTTCTAGAAGTTCTAAAACAAGTGCAATGGGTGGACGAAACATAGGTGCGCCTGAGTTTACTATCTTGAGGCTGAAGGAGGCCCTGTGTTGACCTGATCATCCCATGATAGGATGTCAGAGGCCTCCAGCGCTCTCCATCACCGCTGAGGGCTGTAGCTTTCCCTGCTAAAGACTCCCCTGGAGCCTGGGTCCCCGCGTTCAACACTTCACGCTCGCAGACAACTATTTTGGTGGTTTTTTTGCACTTACGTACCAGACCTCACAAGGTACATCAAGATAGAAAAGATATTCTTTAATTAGGTTACTCTCTTATGTATGTTGCTTTCACCCCCTGGTCATGTCTAACAGAGGTTCTATTTACAACCTTGCCAAATACCACAGAATCAATCAACAGGACCTAAATTTACTTTTCCAAAAGATGCTATTTGAAGGAGATCTACGTTTGAAAGTTTGTGTTTGCATTTCCTGGCAGGCTCCCTCCCTCAGTTCATTCTCTCCAGACAGGCCGACCCTCAGCAAGAGTATCAGCTTGCACAAGCTTCCCTGAGGTTGGTGGATGCTGCTTTCTCTGCCCCCACTGCACAGATTAATAGTCAAAAAAAAAAAAAAAAAAAAAAAAAAAAAATGGAGGAGGAGCCCTGCACCAGGGAAAATGACTGAGCTAGAAGTCAGAGGACTCATTCTTGCAAAACTACAGCCATGTGTCCCAGAGCTGACGATGCCAGAGCGTGAAGGCCCTACTAAGTGTCAGGCACTGTGAAACCCTTCCCATTGCCTACCTATCAGCACAAAACAACCTCATGGGATTATATGGCAGTCTGCTCTGCTGTCAAGCACATTCCTGCAGCAGGAACTTGCTCCCATCCTATAAGTAAATAGGGAAAAGCATCTGTAATGCAGAACGGGGGTCTGGTTCATATGAGATTTTTTTCCCTTCTGTATATTAAATTTCACACCACTAAGTGGATCACAGCAAGCTGGCAAAGGAAACAGGCCTGCATCCTCGAGATCTGTTCTCCCCACTCTTCTTTGTCTTGGCTCAGATTCTCTACCTGCCCTTTCTTGAAAGTGCTTGTTTTGTGGTCCCCCAGTCTGGATACATTTTGCCCTCAACCTTATTCTCAACTCCCTCTTCCACCAGAAACTTCTACCTTCTATTATAGGTAAAGAGTTACGGGCTTTTTGATGGCATGTTTTTACCTATTAGAATTTAGCACACCTTTTGTAAAGGACATCAACACTGATACTCGTATATTTTTAGGGGTCTGGTTGCAAACTTACATACCTTTTGAGTTGTTAACTCTTCATGCTATTCCTGCCATAAGCCCTGTTATTTTTAGTGTGTGATTTTGCAGAAGGCAAAGTTTTTCCAGAGCATGTATATCACATTATAGCAGGAAGCTATTTGAGGGATGAGGAAGCTGATGTGTGCAGAAGTCAGGGAACTTTCACAAAGCCTCATGGCTGGGAAATTGATGGGCTTGATTTCATCCAGGTACCTCTGTCTGCTTTGTAGCTCTTAGAGGGAGTCACTGGTAGGTGTGCTTGTTCTTTCCCGTGTCCTCAGGTTGGAAGGCGTGGGACTTGGGAAACTGTACTCAGTGGCTTCAATCTTCCAGGGGCCCCAAACCAACTTATAGAAGAAAACAAAGGATATTACAAATATTTTCATAGAAAAATCAATAAAACAAAAATTAAATGGTAGCGCATATCACACCTTTCCTCTTCCTAGGTGTTGAATTTACTAGAAACAATGTAGAAAAATGTGCTGTGAGTAGAACCTGGCACATAATATATGCACAATAAAATGGTAACTAATGTTTGGATCTAAGGAACTCTACTGATATTTAATGCTTGGAACATGAGGGAAATAAACATCATTAGTCAGATTCCCCCACATTCTGTCTTGGCTTATCCAGTGAAAACTACCTCCCACAATACAGATTTCTTTATTTTAAGGCTAAAAATGATCAATATAAACGTCCCCTGAATGCTGTGACCTTGGTTTTTGGAGGAAACAAAATAATCTTAGGATGCATGGGGCCCCTTAAATCAAGGGCCTTTTTTGTGTGTCTTAAAGAAAACTGTTGTGTTAATCATATAATTTAAATATGCCTCTTTCTACATCATGTAGATAAATGAAATCACAGTCTTTTCTCCTATATCTTGTTCCTTAGACCTCATTCATCAAACGAAAGGAGCATCTCAAGGAGAATGGATGTGTCCCTCAAGATTTCGGTCCAGTGAGAAGTGGGACTTTCAGATATAAGGACTTAGGTCAGCAGCCAGACACTATTCTTGCTTACTGGGTCCAAATTCTGGCTTCACCTTTGTGCCAGATTCTTCACTCTGGGCAGGTGACTTCCCATCCTTCCTCAAAGACTCAGTTTCCCTCTCTCCACACAGAGGATCTGGTCTCCACTCTGTGACATTCTTTGTGGATTAAGTGAGTAACAGGATGGGACTGTGCTCCTTTCTTTAAAGGGCTGCTTGAATATGAGGAAAAACAATAATAATGACACGAACAACCCTTTTTGCCATGACCTGGCCACGGCTGTGGAACTGTGTTGCATGGTTTGTGAGCATCGTGACATCAAATCTCTCACCTTTGGAGGGTACACACCAGAAGGGAGTGCCATCCCCTGTTTCCGTGGAGTGTTATTACTTACAAATGACATGGATGCATGTCCATGCAAAAATTAATGTTCTCATCACAATAGACTCCTCAAGCAGAAACAAGTGGGCACCTGCCATATAACAGAGATGGCCGAGGGGTCCCAGTGGGGAGAGGGTGCCACTGATGGAGATACCAGCATCTCCCAGCACCCCGTTCCACGTGAAGAAGGATACAGCTAATCTCGCTTGTTCCAGCAACTCAAGGTGGCAGGGGAAATCCACCTGAAATGCAGCACTGGCACCAAGACAAATGCCCCAAATCAAAGGAAACAGTGAGGACGGTGTGCCCCCTTCCCTACATACACAGCAGTGTTCTCTGAGGACAGATTCTCATCTGAAAGGCTGGGGTTAATAAATACTTTCAGAATCACTGTGAGGATTTATTGGAAAATGCACATGGAACATCCCAAACCATGCACTGAGTGTCGTAAAGTTGTGGTTGTGGGCAGGGAGACCTGGTCAAGGCTACTCATCTCGACTGCCAGACACCTCCCTCCCTTTCCCAACTCCCTGCTCTCCTTCATTCAGAGTTTCCTTTGTCTGCTCAGAGTGGGCTGGGCCTTGGGCTGCTCTCCCTGCCCTCTCAGACCCCATGACTTACTCAATGAGAACCAAACAGTGTGCCAGAATATCTACTCCTACTTAACAGATGATAATTGCTCTGTTTATTGGTAGCCTACTATTTTAGAGATGACATAACATTAAATTCTCCTAAGCAATGCCACAAAGAAGACATTATCATTCCCATTCCACAGGTAAGAAAATCAAGGCTCAGAGACAAAGCCAATGTTAAGGCTGAGGTAAAAAATGCATCCTTTATTCATACATTCAATGCCCATTAATAGGTACAGACTACATGCCAGCAATTCTAGGTGTAAGGGGGTTTTCAGCTCTCCACCTTAGTTGTGCTCATAACCTAGCGCACTGGCCTTTGATGTCCTTACAGCTCTCCAGTGGCTGAGCAGTGGTGGGGTTAACAGGCTCTGCCTCCCACGTGTCATGTTTGCCTCCAACATTCACTGGCCGGACAGTCAGGAACTTCTCCCAGAGGAGCCCTCTCTAATAGAGGAGTACCAGCCTTTGATTTAATCCAGAGGCTTATGAAATATTAGACTTGGAAGGAGACTTAGAAGTAACCTAATCCATTGTTTAGTTTTGGTTCTCTCGAACTGTCCTGTTCTGAACCATCAGGGTTTCACAGAGGCCCTCAGGGACCCCAAGGGTAAGTATGCTGGCAGTGCAACCAAGTCGGTGGTTGGGCCACTGAGCAACAGTGCCCAAGACATGCCCCCACCTGCACGTCCTGTGTTTCAGGGAGCAGAGTCCTGCCCTTTTGTGGTCCCAGGGCTAGACTCTCATGGTTGCTGTCTTTTAAACAAGCCTACCTATTCCCCACCAATAATAATAATGATGATAATAATAATAAAATAAAAGACAAAAATTTGACATCCCCTGATCTCTCCACCCTTTGTTCTACTGGCAGGAGTTCCTAAGTGCCCTGACCCACGCTGCACAGTGTGTTACTGCTCCAACAGAAATATTTCCACTGCAAATCATGGGATTCAAACCAATGTAAGCTTCAGGAGTGATTTCCAGCCCTCAAGTCATGCCACAGAGCACACAGCAGCCTTCCCTGGACCCAGAGATCTGAGGCTTCTTCTGAGCTGTCTTGCTCTTGGCCTGTTGCAATAATTATTTGGCACAGAGGGAGGCACAAGGACAATAGACTCCATCCAATGGAAGAGGTGAAGACATATCGCATGTGATGTCTTTCTTCTCCCTGGGAAAGATCAGAAACACCTGAAAAGTTCAACTATAGATCCAGAGGTTCAGTATTATTCCATTTCTTGTCCACTGGCCCTCCAGTCCACACCAGGTGTTATTCCAGGCACCAAATGAGCCCTCCAAGGTTTTGGTTCTCAAGGATCTCAGTGTCTTCTGGAGGATCGGGCTTGTCAACAGAGACAAAATAGAGGTTTACTCTTGAAGGGAGCTGGGAGGTCTTTCCAGAGAGCAAGCACCTTAGGTGGGTTTTCGTGTTAGAATAAAGTGAGGATAGTAAAACATACAACATAAATTTTGGGGTTCTTTATTAAATTTATGAAGTTGACCCATCTTTGCATTTGCACATTTGATTTGGGAATTGCAAAAACACAAGGATTGAATAGTTCACCCACCAATCTGATTTTAGGTTTGTTCCATATGGATGACCAAAGTTCAGCACTCACAATTTTTGGTGTCAAGGCCTGAAATGTTTTCATTAGTTGTGAGTCTGATGCACGCATAATCTCAGTCTCTCGGGAGTTGGTAGAACCCAGAAGAGGCAAGTGTCTTCTCCAGCCCAAATATTCCCTGGAGAAGCTGAGATTTTGTCCCAGGGAGCTGAGTCCCAGGATGACTGAATTTATCATCTGTTCCCATAGGAATCCAAGTGTCTCATCATCTCGAGTCAACCTTCTTGTGCTCCTTTTAAATTTCACTTTAAATAAACATTCTATCATGAAAAAGTGTTGATTCCCTGTTTCTGGGGGTTGCCAGAAGACGGGAAGGAGGGGAAGTGGAGCTTGTTGTTGAACGCACAGAAAGTCACAGTTGTACCAGACAAGCGAGTTCCAGAGATCTGTTGTACAGCACAGTGCCTGTAGTTAGGGACACAGTGCTGTGCACTTAAAGACTTGTTAGGGGGGTAGATCTCACATTAAGTGTTTTTACCACCAGGAAGGAAAGAAGGAAGAAGGAAAGAAAGGAGAGAAAGAAGAGAGAGAGAGGAGGAAAAGAAGGAAGGAAAGAGAGAGAGAGAAAGAGAAAGAAAGAGGAAGGAAGGAAGGAAGGAAGGAAAGAAGGAAGGAAGGAAGGAAGGAAGGAAGAAGGAGGGCAGAGGGACAGAGGGAGAGAGGAAGAAAAAAAGCAAGGAAGGAAGGGAGGAAGGAAAATAAATCTTTGGGAGGTGATGGATATGTTTATTACCTTGATTGTGGTGATGACATCATGGGTGTATGCATGTGTCCAAACTCTTCAAAATGTTTATATTAAATACATGCAATTTTAAAATATGAAGTGTATCTCAATAAAACTGAAAAGTATTTTCAGTTTTAAAATTTCTAAATTAGCTGTTTGCTCCCTCACAACATTTGACTTTGCATTCAATAATATTTGAGTGATTTCCAAACACCAGCACTGGTGCCTCATTACTTCTAAAGTCCCCCACACCTCCTCTGGGAGAAAGAGTGTCCTTTCCTTTAACAGATGTGGAGACTGGGGCTCAGAAAGGCAATGCCTTGTCTTGATGAGTCCCAGTATAACAAAATCTTAAATCTTTGATTTTGGAAGTTCATGTCCATGCCACTCTACCATTATCACACGCGCACGCACGCACACACACACACACACACACACACACGGAGACTAGGAAGTAATATTTTGGATGGAATTTGTAGAATTCTTTAACGGGTACATGAAAGGTGACAGGTATGTAGAGGGATAAGGATCAGAATATTCTTAAAAATAAGCATTAGTTGTATTACTGTAAGTCTTGGGGTATGGGGATTTCTTTTTTTTTTTTTTTTTTTTTTTTTTTTT